>NC_134652.1:2734976-2872476 GCF_030463565.1 Pelecanus crispus
GAGGGAAGTTTAAGACACTTTAATTTATTTACATTGACTTGACATCTTTCACTGTTTCACCTGTGCTCTCCTCAGTGTCCTTATGTGGTAGAAAATGAGCAAAGTAGAGAATGAAAATCACACGAGGAGGCTATCTCAAGGCAGCACTGAAGAGGAATGGCACTTCCAGCTACTGGTAAAACACCCATATAATTTTTCATTTCTTCAGAAATCTTATGATAAGATTTTGAATAAGTATATAGCACGCAGAAGTCCACATCCGAATTTTTCTCCCATGATTTCCTGAAGCCTGGGTATTTTCGCTTGCCTGTGGGACTGTCACCAGCTCCCTGCACATCAGCAGGCTCCCCGGGGTGCCCGATCCCCAAGCTGGGGCAGCAGAGCACAGGTTTGCTTCCCAGCTCCCTGTCTTGCCTGAGTGCACAAAAATCACAATTTTCAACTTTGGCTTTGACAAGAACCCCCAGAAATACAAGAGGACTCTGGCACCTTGTCACAGCTTTCCCTCAGTATGTGGGATTTTAAAGAAACAAGACAAGAGGAATACTTTTAGTGGAGACACCCAGGTGGACATCAAGGGGACATCAGGAAGGCAGGTGACATCGGGAAGGTCGGATGATGAACACAGGGTTCTGTCACAGCCCTAATCCATTTTACACAGTGTTTTACCCATGACAGTAACCTGTATCATTTGCAAACTCCAAAGTGAGCAAAACCAGAATTGGGTTATTTTCCTGATTCCTGTCAGTTTTGTACTGGTTTATGCCATGAAAACTGAGTGTTTTGTATTTTTGTTTCGCTGCAAATATTATTGTTATCCCAGTAATATCTAACTTGCTGCTTTCTAGTAAGCTTTTGGATATTTTATAAACAAAATATGTGATTTGTCTTGTTATCTTGAACCATCTAGATTTTAAGTGGCTTTCCTGCCTGTACAATCACACATGCTACAAGAAGCACTTGTAAGGAGCAAGTCACCCCTGATTTGACACCTGTTTTAGGGGGGATCTTGCTCCCAACCAGGCTGCATGGCCATGAGCTCAGCAGCCGCTCCTGCAAGGGACACAAAAGCTTATGCAAAGTCAATCAGATGGGCATGCATATTTTAATTTTGACTTAAACCACACCCGTGATAATCATGAAGCCAGCGAACCCATAGAAAGTGATGGCTGGTGGAACAGGTGAATGGACTATTCAATTTAACCTGTCTCTGCATAGTGACCTGATCAGCAGCGAAGTTAGAACCTTGCAGATTCCCTTCTTCTAAGCCATGTCTTTCTATTGGGAGAACATTTGTTTTAGACATTTTTTTAAGCTACCTGTTCTGTTGGGTCTTTGCTCAAAATGTGGTGGTTTCAGACACTTTTCTGACAGAGGAAATGCACAGGACCTCTTCTTATGAGATGAGAGGTACCCTGGAAAGGTGAGGAGGGATGACTTCTTCAAATCCGGCTTTGGGGCTCTTTTAACACAGACAGTAAACACCTTACTATGGATAAATTATATTATCATCATCTGAGCCGCAAGCCATTCAGAACTGCTTAATTGCTTATAAAAAACTATATGCCTTTATTCCAAGACCTTCTGTTATGTGGGTGATATGAGTAGTGTGATGCCAGGAGCAGAAGAAAGACTGAATACATCCCAAATTTTGTATGTGCAGGCAATATGTATTTAAATGTCATTGTATACTTTTAAACACCTAATGATCAGAATATTAGCTGTATCACATGCCCGTAAAGGATTTTAGCACCTCTTCTAACAAGGTAGTGACAGAAGTGATTTTCTACTAGCCGCTCTTATTTAGGTGACAAGGGAACAAGTGAACAAAAGCAGCATCTTGGTTGAAATTGTCTGTCTTTCTCCTTCCCAGCCTCACTCAAGAAATCTGAATCAGCATAAAACGGGATGTATTGAACCATGCCTGTTATCCCCACTAGATAAGAAAGGCCACAAAGGATTGAATTTCATCTGGCTCTTGGTTAATTCAGGAAACAGATGGAGTGCTACGTCTTTCTCGAAGACTAAGGGCTAATGTAGCCCGGTGGCGTTATCTACCCAACCAGAGTGAGGCTCTGTATTTGGAAGACCGTTCACAGGTCAAGCTGTACCATCATGCAGAGATATATCCTTGAAAAAGCACTTACTAGGGTTTTGTACAGATCTCAGTCAACTTTGAATTTGGGGCCCTGTCACTTCATTTTGCTGGTTTCGAAACACAAGGCAAAATGCAAATTTCCAGCAAAGAAACATAATCAGAATATTCTGAAAATATTCTCAACTGTTAACATTTTGGAATATTCTTCTTATTGATCAGCATATATTTATACCCATCTTTCATTTTTACATGCTTTCTGATATTTACCCGACTTTTTTTTTTTTTTTTCCATTTAAATCCCTTTTTATGCGGCTTTCATGGAAAAACACACAAGCCCAATGTATCACTCAAAAAACCTGCAGCAGAATGACATAAAACCTCCAAAAACATTGTGAGATTTTTTTCCACTCGTTTAAACTATTCCTTTGCTGAGAATGTCTCCAACCTGGAGTGAATTTTTATGGACAAGCTATATGAAAATGGGGGTTTTAAATAGTTACAACCCCCCTAACAATAACGACACGAACACTGACGCTGCAATAAATCACAGAGGCACAGCCACATTTGCTGTTGCTGGAGGCGTGGGAGACCCTCCAATTTAGTGGCACTTCTTGTCCTCACTCAACTCACTGGATCCAAATGAGAAAGAAAGAGAAGAAATGAGGAGGGAATGGAGAAATAGGAATGCAAACTCTTCAGACCCCCCAAAAGAGCTGAGGAAGCACAGACAGAACGGCATCTACAGTAACTACACATTCGCCAAGTCTGACATTTCCTCTATCAACAACATGAGTTTGTCTCAAATGTTCATATTCTATGATAAGTGGGTAAATCTTAAGGGGATGAGAGTGGTGAAGAGGAAGACTTGAATTTGAGCTCTCAGTTAAAGTAGTAGTCATAGTTACTGCAAAGGGTAGCCGCTCCAGGGATTTCAGAAATCCATCCCTTTTGGTTGAGTTCCCAAACTGCCTCAACTTTTTGCCCCCAGCTGCTGACTGAGGTTTGCAGGTCCCAGCTGTCATATTCACAAGTGTTTTGCAGGCAGCTATTTTTGATGCACCCCTTCATAGCCAAATGAGATGCAACATCTTTCTAGGTATGGATGCCAAACCCTTGGCAAAGCATCATTGGGAAATCAGTGGCCGCCCTTGTCCCATAAAAGGAATCCTCAAAGGTGTGGGAAACACGTATAAGAGTAAAAGCCAATTCTCCCATCACTCATAATAGCACAGGCAAGCGACAAGGGAAATCTGTGAACTGGACAACGGAATAAATCAGTCTTTTGTTTTAAACTCCAAACTCTATATTTCATAGCAAAATGGAAAACCTTGTCTTCTTCCATATTCAGCCCAACAACTGCGTGATTCCCAGTATGGGTCTACTTTGCAAAGTGCTTATCAGACAAGGAGGGTGTTGAGCTATTAGTCCAGAATTCTCCACGAATAATAAAAAGGTTCTAGAAATATTGCCTCTGGGTTGCATCAAGGAAGCAAGAAATACAAGAATCAAGGGGGTCTCCTGCAAAGTGTTCAGCTTGGCAATATGCAAGGTTTCTAAGAGGACCAACAAATGTATCATCCCCTCTGTTGTCTTGTGTCCTGACAAAATTCAGAAAGCTGCCTTCCCCTGAGACAGGGGATGAAGGGCTCTTCCTAAGCTCCTGATAAATCTGCTGCCTACCTGGAAACATGGGCAGGATGTTACCAGAAATGTCTTTATTATGTAAATGGGCAAAGCATTGAGACAAGTTGGCAAACCAATAATTATTCAGCTAGGTTGATTCTCTGCGAATCTGTTTCAGCGTCAAGCCTGAGACACTGAGCCGAGGGATAAGAAGCACTGAAGAAGGTGCCTCCCGGCTTGTACTATGGATGCATACTGTCCTCGGGCCAACGGCTGCCGTGCCAGTGGGCTATGGAGGGAAAGAAAAAGCACTCGTGTTATTTAGAGTATCTCCAAAAGGTTTACTCGTCCTACAGAAAATCTGCAACTGCAGGAAGAAGTCCCAGCAATTTGCTGTCTTCTGTGAAATTTGGTTGAAGTTGTACGACAGGTTAAAAAGGTTCCTGGGAGGACTGACAGACCGACAGATGCTCCTACAGAGCGTGCAATTGTTTAAGCCTCATTTCACTTGGAAACCAGGTTAAAGACAAGCAAACGGTGAAGCACAAGCAACAGGCAACCAAACACCCCCCACAAAGTGCAGAAATAATGCTGTGAAAAAGCACACAATCCTGTGGCTGCAACATCTGATCTTCTTTCCCTTTGTATTTTTTCCATTACTACTTTTTGGTCATGACAGCCACGTCTTTTATACATTTAAAGCGTGAAAACTTTCACTTCTGTGTTTGTTTGTGGAGCGCCCACTGCATGATAGGTGCTAAACAAATAAAATATTAAACAACAGCCAAATGTTCTCAAAGCTGGATAAACCCAGTTTATTCTTAGCAATCCTGTCCTTGAAAATCACCTTTTACCCAGGTGGAGAAATCCTCACACCCCATTTTTCAAGTCTCTCAAGAGCAAGACACGTTCCAGCCGATTTTGCCAGGAATCCAAATTTTCTCCTCACCGCCCATTCGAAGCCTGGGCGAGGGGAGGGGAGGCTGTGCCAGCTGACACCAGAGGGGAGCGGAGCGCAGGTGGTACCCGTTACAGGCGAGCATCCCCTCCTGCCCCAGCCCGTGCAGAGGGATGGGACGTGCGCCAAAAGATTTTATGTTGTTAGTGCTTGGCAAGGTGCACCCCCGTGTTGCGAGAGGCAAGCTGTTGCTGGCCAAAGGGTATCTGGTCTCTGTAGGACTCTGTGAAGTCGGCGTATTATTAGATGCAGGGGGAGAAGAACAAATTCCAGTCGTGGATTGCCTGACTTGACTTCTTCTCTTTGCACAGTCTAATAGCACAAGAACTGATGAAATTCTGGGCATTCTGGAAGCATCATTTGGAACCCACCGATGACACAAAGGAGATAAGTTTGCTTACAGTTCCTAAACAGCAAAGTCCATTCATCACTCCGAACTGGAAAAGCCGTTATTTTTATCTCCCAAAGATCCAAAATTCAAGTCTAGTATTAACCAGACCAAGTCTTTCACATTATATTCTACTGTGTGTGTTGCAGGAGAGAGGGTACATGGGGACTATTGGAACTTTGTAGAGAAACTGCACTCAGCTCACGAATATCTAACTTTCCTACATCAGCCTAAAAGTCTGGGTGTTCATCTCCACTAATAAATGCCGGTCAAATTCTACAACGCAGTCCTGTAAGATTTCACAAGTGCTTTAAATTGCTAAGCTCCAATGTGTATTTGTAGAACCGAAGAAAAATCAATCAATTGTAATAACAAACGAAAGTGTTATTTTTAAGAATTAACATGCATGTGATTCACCAAACATTTAGAAATTCAGTATTCTCCACAACACTGGAATCAAGCAATTATACTCTTTTGGAAGGTCATGACACAGATTTTTAAAGAAAAAACATAAATTTGAGTTCAACAGTTGCGGCTCATTTCTAATCTCCAATCCGTGGGTTTGCATCTCTGCGTGTCTTGGAAAATATACTCCTGGGCATGCATGTGCAAGTACAATCATGGATTTTTTGAGATACCTGGTGCTATGCATTTGAGTATTTGAGATTAGACTTGAGCCTTTAGTCTCTTTCAAGTGCTTAAATAACTGCCTCTTCAGGCTCAAGCCAAACCAGTCTCATGAAGTAGCTGGAGGAGCATTTTGAAATGAATCTTCCCAATTCTGCTTCTGGATTGGCAAGTATTTGGCAGTTGCCTTTTGTTCAGCTGGAACAGGAGGTTCTCCTTCATTTAACATCAGGACCTGTCTTTGAGTCATACTGTACTATTTTTTGAGGTGGTCCTTGCCTGACATCTCTTGTCTGGAAAAAGGCACTGAAAAAGATCAGACCAGGGGGAACAAGAGATGTGAAACAATTTGGGACTAAATACGTATATATTTCCCCCCCAAAAAGGAAAGCAAACATTCAAAGTACTTTTGATACTCTTCCAAGCAGATACTCTTACTTGGTCTTTAACTTCAGTCGTCTTTGTCACCACAGCTGGCTTAGTCTTTTGACGAACCCTTACTACTGGATTTCACTTTAAATTCTGTGCCAGGTTAGCATTCAGCCGTACAGCTCAGCCCCAAGTGTTCCAGGCTGTCGGGGCTCAGCCCCAGCCAGGAGCTCAGCACCACGCGGCCATCGCTCACTGCCCCTGCCCCCATGGGATGGGGGAGAGAATCGGAGGGCTGAGAGTGAGAAACACTCCTGGGCTGACATAAGAACAGTTTAATGATTGAAATAAAGTAAAATAGTAATGATAATAGTAACAATATAATAATGATATAGCAATAATAATATGCAAAGCAAGCGATGCCCAATGCAGTTGCTCCCCACCCGCCAACCGATGCCCAGCCAGTTCCCAGCAGCGATCGCTGCTCCCCGGCCAACCCCCCCAGTTTCTATACTGCCCATGACGCCGTATGGGATGGAATGGCCCTTGGGGCAGTTGGGGTCAGCTCTCCTGGCTGTGCCCCCTCCCAGCTCCTTGTGCCCCTGGCAGAGCAGGGGAAGCTGGAAAGTCCTTGCCTGGCATAAGCAGTACTCAGCAACAACTAAAAACATCAGCATGTTATCAACATTCTTCTCATCCTAAATCCAAAACACGGCACTGTGCCTGCTCCTGGGAAGAAAATTAACTCTATCCCAGCCAAAACCAGGACACAGGCTCACCAGGCTTCTGCCCAGCCACATGATGCTTTCAGCTGGACCGTGAATCAAAAAATGCAATGTTATGCCCTGATTTCTATTCTGAGTGGGGAAAGAACCCCAACATTCCCCTGAAATGTAAGAACAAGAGAAATTTGGCAAGGTCGTTGTATTGCCTGCTATCGACTTCAATGAACGGGACCTGAAAAAGTCTTCGTATCTTTGCCATACCTTATTCTCTGCCTCCGGACCACGAAAGGGCTGTCGGAGACAGCATGCTGCCAGCCCAGCTAGGAACACTGCTCTCTGGGCAGTTAATTAAGACGTTTATCCCGTCACTCCCAAACTCAGTACATTTCAATCTGTTTAATTCTCACAGGAAGTCAAAAATAAAGTCGGGGAAGAGCCATATTGTCGCACAACTGTAACGCTCTCGAAGGAAGGGTTTCACTCCCAGCCTGGTCTCTGGGCGCTGCATTATGGAAAAGTTTAGAAACTATAGGAATGCCCAGATGCAAAATTTTCATGGAATAATACAAAGATAGGGTATTTTTTTCTCTATAAAGAGCTTTTTTAGGGAAGATTAGGTTTACAACTATTTTAAGTGTCTACTTGATTTTCAAAGTCTGGGGTTTTGTTAAAAACAAAAGAAGGGTTTTTTCAAAACAGAGCATTTTCCCCCAGGATTTTTGCTTTTTTTGAGAGCTGTTTTAGGTACCCTGGAGCCATAGGTGCTCTTTTTTTCTGTGTGCTGCTCTTGCTGCCATCCCACATGGGTGAACCCCCTGACACAGCGGGTACGTCCAACACACCACATGTGCATGCCGGCAGGACAGGAGGCAGCCCTGGTTTCTGGAAGACACAAGGCAGCCAGGACATGGGTTCTGCAAGGAAATGAGGGCATCTAGCTTTAATTTCCAAGAGGCCTCTGGGATCATTTCAGCATCCGGTTACACTTTGGACTCACTTGTTTTGCACACACAGGAACCCAATGAGAGCTGTCCAAAGAGTCTCAAAAAAAGATGAACTTAAGAAGCTTTGATTCTTACTGAAAAAGACACTTTCCGCTCAAGATTTTAAAGTACTCAGTCACAGCTGGCATGCCTAAGCTTTGGACAAGAGCTTTCCCAGTTTCTCAAATACCGACGTGAAAATGATTGCTTAATCTTTTTCTTCTGAAGTCTAATCAGGACAGGGTACATTTTGGATAGGAATAATTCCAAACCCACTTTTTTTTTTTTTTTCTGAAAAGTCCAAATGATTAACTTTCGTCTCTGTGCTGCTGGTACACGAGCACTGCATTTCCTCATTTTTGACACAAGTGGGATTAGTGGAGGTTTGTAACAAAGGCTTTTCTGACAGTCTGCATAGCCACGGCCAAGCCCAGGAATACTGGGAATCCTGATGAGAAAGCCTGCTTTTTTCTAGCCCAATGAGGTTTGGAAAAGTATTTAAACTTTTGGAGCTTAACTAAACCTTCAAACCTTTGGGTATTGTCACACTGGGAACTGTGATAACTGCAGGTTTTATTATATGTCTTTCTCCTGCTATTTAATGTCCAATTAATTTCATGATAGGGCATATTAAAAAGATGCTTCGTGTATGGAGGAGGATTGCATTGTGCTCTAACCATTTAATGTAAAGCTACAGAGGATATGTTAAAGTAAATAAATATTAGTTTGTCCTAATTTTTACTTAAGAATTAAATAACTGATTCTTGGTTTAAATCCAAGGTTTTAAGAAAATATGGAGCATTACTTTTTTTAGAAAAACTAAGCATTGCTCTGGGGAATAAATATTCCTCTGACTTCTATAAAAATCAAGACACAAGGCCAGCATATGGAAATTATTTTCCTCTTGACCGTGACTTGCAAAAGAGATGCCTGGAAATATTCTGCTGTTTGTTGGTAGCAGCCTTGTTAAACTACTCCTCCTCCAAATACAATGAAATGGCAGCGCTTAACAGCCGCGGCACAGCCATTATAAATGCTCACCTCTGTCTGTATGCCACTGCAGAAGCTGAAATTCATCTCAGCAGGAAGAATAAGTGCCAGGTAAACTCTCTTTTAAGACCTAGGTCAGGTTTTGGAAGCTGTTGAATATGTAATTGCTAATTGGCTCCTTGTGCCACAAGAAGCTCGCCCCAAGGACAGGTCCCTCCTGGTGCCTATGTTGGCTCAGTTTGGCTCAGAGCTTTAAACATGTGCCTGGGCTATTCAGGTGCTCAAAATGAAGTGGTGATCCCAGGCATTTGGGTACGTAACACCTTGCAGGATTGGGTCCAGAGGCAGCAGTCATTTGTCTACATGATTCTGTCATGCCCCACCATTCACAACCATCCCAACCCACTTCCTTGTCAAGGTGACATTGAAACGTAGGCTGGGGCAAACCTATAGATAGGCTGAAGATTTTTTTCTTAAAGACCCCAGGCATCCAGACTTCTTTTAAAATCCCAGGTCTGGCCAAGGCGTCCTTAGTAAATGGGTGCATTTTGGTTTGCATTGACCTGAGACCTTGTGTGGCAGTGAACATCAAACGAGGGTGGACAATGTAACCCATCCAGGAGTTTCCATATTAAGACCACTGCTGATTCCTTCCCCTTAGGTATCATGGTGTTGCGATAGGATGAACTCAACGGCACAAGGGATATCATCAGATAACAGGTTAAGCAGAATATAATAGGACATTTGCATTTTCACTCCCTTCTTTTCTAAGTTACTCCCCACAGCTTAGTTTCCACACCTAAATATAGAAGGGTGATATTTGCACTTTCTTTTGTTCTAAAATTCAATTAATTTTTTATTAGAAGAATTAAATAATTAATAATTTTACTTAAACTTTCCAAAAACATTCCACTGCTGGAAGGACCTCACAGTGCCTACACCATGCGCATCTCCTCCCTACAAAACTTTTAAAACAATTCCAGCCTCCAGCATAAGGAGCAAGATTCAATTTTTGTGGCTGTCAGATGGAAAAGGGCCCTGCTCTGCTCAGAAACACACAAAGTGTTTCATCTAGAGTGATATTTGCCTAAAAGATTTCTCTCTCCATCTTTCACTCGAAAGCCTTCTGCCAGTCATGTCCCAAGGACCAGCTGCTGGGCAATTTAGTAGGAATGTGTATATAGAAAGAGTGAAAATTGTTTTGCAATTTCTTCCAAACCAATTCTGGCACGAGATGAACATACATGGTAAGCCATATTTATAAAGGGTACTCTGTATGCAGTGCTGAATATGTGCATGTCCCTCCAACAGCAGGAGCCATAATTCTAAAGAACAGATTATAACTATGCGAGATCCAACATTTCTTGTAAGTGTCTGTAGTGGTTATTTTCCCTGCCCTTTGAGTACTATATAGCATGGGCTATAAAACTGAGAGGGACCGATGGGATGACTGAGGCCAGGTCTCTCCTTCACTTCCCTCACTACGGGCAGCATCTCCATAAAGTCATGTTCATAAATACAGAGCGCAAATTGGATACTTAGCCCAGCCCTCTCTCCGCTGGTTCTGCCCTCTTTGAAGTTGAACAAATGAAGGGTTACTTCTCAGGCATGAAAAAAAATTGAGGTCGATTAATCATGGGCATGCATAATTTATACGTAGTTTGAACATCCTATGAAAATGGGCCAAAGATTTTTTTTTTTTTTTTATAAATTGGGCTCTATGAATTCTAGATGGTCTTTAGCATTTACTATTGCTCAAGAAGCTCGGGCAGTATCACAGGCGTGCAGCTCTGTCTATTTTCTGACTCAGTTTCCTCTCGGCCAGCCAATTTAAGCGCTAAACCCTTTCCTCTGCCAACATCACCAGAGTCAGTCTTTGCGTTACATTCCAGCACTCCAGCGCTGTGCTGTGGTTTGTCAGACGAGGAAGGGAACGCTGACCGGGAACCGTAGGATTCCCGTTTGAAACAATGCCTCCTGGAAGGGAACCAGGAAAAACGCCTTGCAAGTCTAACCTCAGCCCAGGTAGCGTGTTGCCTATTCTGTGACAAACCTTGCATGTGCCTTTAAGAAACAAAAATTAATGCAAAGCTTATTACAATCCTGGTGGTTGCTAACGCTTTCTCTCTTCCACTGTCCAAGTGTCTGAATTTCAGCTTCAGATGAGTGTGGCCTGCTGGGATTTGAGCTGCCAGTTTAATTAGTGTTCAGTAATTTCAATAATGAGTGACAATTCATTGGGGCTTTTAGGTTGGTCTTCTGTTCAGAAGCAAATCAATAATCCACAGTTTTTCCCCTTCTTTAAAGACAAGAAAGTGGCATGTGAGTTACATCAGATGAGAGAAAATAAATGAGGAAAAGCACAACTCCCTCAGTAACTTGAGAGGCAATTGGCTTTAATGGTGTGGGCAGCCTCCCTGGTTTGTTGATGTTATTGGATGAACAGAAAGGTCATTAGTATCTGGAAAGGGGCTCCAAAGATTCTCACAGTAAACAATTTGCCCTGGCTGTAACCATAGTGATTTGGGTAAATGAACACAGGTATACGGATTACTACTGTATTCCCCAGGCTGCCTATATTATTGCCTCAGAAGATATAAAAACAATTGAGGCTAATTGTATGAGAGTGAGTTTATTACAAACATAAATGGAAGGGGAAAAGAAACCAGATATATTGTTCAGAAGCTTTTTTAATCTCTTAATTTTATATGTACATGTGCACGTATATATGGTGCACGAAACGCGTCCGTGAGAGTGCTGTACCTCCGTATACATTTACGCGTGGAAACACAGGCATGCTCTCAAACTTGTGCAGGGGTGAAATTTCTCTTGAGTCGCTCTCCAGTTTAGGTGGTGGACGTGCGGGTTTATCCCTCGCTGCCGGGGAGCAAGGTGCTCTCTGCTGAGGATGCGGTTCTCCACCTCCGGCGCCTCGGGGCTGGTTGACGCCAGAGTTTGGGATGCCAAGCATCGCTGCAAGAAGAACTGCAGATGCATTTCTTTCTTAACACTTGGAGACTGAGCTGCCTGAAAGCTAAGAAAAATGCCTTTACCCGGAGCAAGACGGCAGTGCGCTCTGCGTTACCAGTCCCTTACCGGGGAGTCACCTACTCCACCCGCGGCATTGCGCCAGCATACAGTAGCAGCGTTTTTTTTTTTTTTTAAAGCTGCATTGCTCCCTTTTGTTGCAGCAACAAAGAGCCAGCCTTGGCGAGGGGCTGCGATTTGCAGTATACAAACCCATTAAAAAAACACAAATGAAATACCCAGCTGGGAAGGTCAAGTCTAATGAGGTGGTCTGTTGTGAGAAGTGGTAGCTCACAGCATCCCCCATGTAGGCCAGAGGTGATTCCAAGTGAACAGCTGCTTATAATTATTATAATCTGACACTTTTCATCCACCTCAGGTGCTATTTTTTTCTCACAAGAGAGCAGATTAATTGTATATCAACTGATATACATAAAAAAGGGTTTGATAGAAGGCTTAATAAAGTAACATTAAATAGGTGCTCCCACTGAAATTCTAATGTGTATATTCTTAATTAAATTCCCTCGTACAGTACAGTAATTCAGGTGCATTTGGATTCCTTTTTCCTCCGCTGAATATAAAGTTTAAAATTATTGTTGCTATGAAACTGAAGGCAAATAGGGAGGGAAAAACCCTCCAAGCCTGACCCACATAGGCCCCTCTTCTGGAGGGAGAAAAATCAGTTAATGCTCCATCTCTCATTCTGCTCCGAGTCTACACAGGCCCTCGGTATTCTCATGTTAAAGAATACGCTCTCCCATTAGAATTTCAATAGAGCCCTGCTCCCAGGTGAAAAGGCAATATCCACATTAAAATGAAGATATTATTAAAAAAAAGGAAGTACCATGTGCAGCAGTCTATTGACATCACTCTGGAGGGAAACTGTTGATTTAGAGGAGGAGAGGTAGCTGGGTATGTGTTTAAATTGAACATTTAATAGTACCGGTTCAGCTGCTATTTACTGGTGTACAGGAACTAAACACGCAATGTTTACATGACTTTACAGCGTGTCCTTTTTCGCAAGTCGTAAAATATAACCCAGCGTTACCCATGATAGGGAATATCCCAATTAAGCCTCTTCGCTAAATATTGCCTGAGTATTATTAAATTGCGTGGTTTGCTGTGAAGAGGAAACTTTCTTTCCAGAGCACGCATCGTGCTGCGTGCAGTGTTTAATCACACACGTTTAGTACAACTGCTTGAAAAAATGAATGGAATCTCATGAGTCCCACGACGTTTCCTATTGAAATGAATGAAAGACACATGGGGTTTGCTAAAGATTTCAGGCTGGGCCTTCAGAGACCCTGCCGTCTTCCAGCGCTGGCACTGTGTGCTCAGTGTGTGTGCATTAGCAATGGTGAACCTGGAAAAATGGACATGTGTGCGACTGCTGGCATTCTCCAGGGAGCTCGGGCAGGCCAGCAGGACTCCAGCGTTCAATAATATGCACCACGTTATATTGGATCTGCTTGAGATTAATTTGGCTTGGGTCGCTTAGAAGATCAGATTATTCTCCGTACTGTTTTGGTATAAACTGAAAGTGATAGCGTATTTCATTAAAACAAATCCTTTCAATCCTTCCACTCCTGTTTCTAGCACCCGAGATCTTTGAGCAAGCCCTTCCTCAGTAACTTCCCCAAGCTACTGGGGACAATTTTGCATCTACTCCAGTCTGCTGGCCAACACACAGCTCTCCTCACATCCATATAAGCACAGAAGAATTCATATGAATCTATCGGGATGAGCCTAGCTTGCCATGGAGTGATTAAGTCAGTGTTGAGCCTTCAGCATATGAGGAGGAATTTGTTTATTTTTCTAAACTTCAGTTCAAAGCCCAGTGCTGGAGAATGGCCTACGGTGTTAAAAGGCACGTTTCAACCTAATCTCAAACTTCCCTAGCATTTGGGAGAGTTTGCTGCCTTCTAATAATTATTATTTACTTCTAATTAAACCTTGAACGTGTTAAGTGATTTTCAGAAATAAAGAAAATACTTTCTATTCCCTCAAAAGCTTTAGACTGGAGAGAGAGAGAGAGATGTAACATTATTGAGGTAAAGCTACACCATATTTTGATAACAGTGGTTTAATGAACACCAAATCCTCACAGCCTCGCCACCATCAGTTGAGCAGTTCACATTACACATCAAAGCAAAAACGGGGCTTGCAGAGAGATTTTAATATGTTTTTACAATTTACCCCAAAATGTATATCCAAGCCAGACAGGTACTAGATCCTATAAGGGGGTGTTTGTTCTCTTTATTGTATGACATGACCCTTTAGAAAACATCAACTTCCTCTCCCATCTGAGCCAGGAAAAGAAGAAAAACCTTCAAAAAAATAATTTACAGTTCATAAAACTACTGCAGGGGGAGGGAGGGAATTCTTGGCCTGTCCCTTACATAACTTGAACGTGCACAAAATATTTATTGGAGAGAGAAAAAAAGAAAAATCCGTCCGACATAATTTGGGTCTTTTGTGTTTGCCCTCTACTTTCCAGCTTGCTGAGGTGTGTTCACAGGGACCTACGCGTGAGCTCCCCCCTCTACCAGCTTTGCTCCCAGACGTCAAATGTTATGGCCAAGGCTTCTCCTGTCTCAGTTGCCTCTGAGCCCTTTAGTCCTTCAGCACAGAAAAAGGAAAGGTGTTACACGGAGAGAGGGAAACTATGTAAACCCTTGCATGGTGAAGCAGGAAAGAAGTACGAAATATAATGGTTCTGTTGAGGTGGGTGTTGGTCTCTTCTCCCATGTAGTTAGTGATAGGACGAGAGGAAATGGGCTCAAGCTGCACCAGGGGAGGTTTAGGTTGGAAATTAGGAAAAATTTCTTTATGGAAAGGGTGGTCAAGCATTGGAACAGGCTGCCCAGAGAGGTGGGGGAGTCCCCATCCCTGGAAGTGTTCAAAAAAAGGGCAGAGGTGGCACTTTGGGACATGGTTCAGTCTGGTCTACCCTTGATTGGTTTAGTGTGGACTTGGTAGTGTAGGTTAATGGTTGGACTGGATGATCTTAAAGGTCTTTTCCAACCTAAACAATTCTATGATTCTATGATTCTCCTGCGTTAAATTTTACAGCCCTTTCGCATCACGTGGCGCGGTTGGTAACGATCATGGGAGGTTAACCTGGAGGAGTGTCGTGTCTTTCCGTCTGCATTTTGTTGCATCATTTTTCTTACAAGTTTGGCTTCCAGATACCCCACCAGCCATCAGGAAAAGCCCCAAGAAGCCCTTCTCACAGGGTCAGCCCTCCTCATGCTCACAAGAAGGAGGGAGGAAGACTCTGCAAATCTCACTAAGACTGCGATGCACCTTGCAGCTCAAAAACTTTTTGTGTAGTTGCAGTTTGAAAGTAAAAGGTGATGTATATGAGCAGAGTATTAAAAAAAAGAAATATTAAAAAGTGAAGCACTTGGTGTGATTGGTATGGACTACAGCTGACTCCGGTTGCAATGAATAATTACAGTCATATTTGCACTGGTCCATGATATCTTTTAAAATGAATTACAGACTCATCACCCTGCTGCCTCCTGGCAAAGGGAATTAAACATTTATGTAGCAACAGTTTATTAAGGACAATAACCTCTTTTTTAAAACCAACTGTACTTAACAGCTATGAGGGGAAAAATATATGTGGCTGCATAGCAATCTCTCAGCCATTTGGACTGAATTTGTAAAAATCAAGTGGTTGAATATGACTGGTATTTGGATCTAAATTTCTTAGTGGAAACGGAGATGAAACACTACACATTTTTAAATGCCAGTTTGCCCTAGGAGGTTTGTCATCCTTACCACTACAAGTCATTGGTGGAACTGACCCGACAGGAGCAGCACTCAAAACTTTTTTACAGATAAAAACCACAGCACAGAGCCTGATGGGCGTCGGATTAACTGCTGCATGCCGTTTGCCTTGTTCTTATGCTGAGTGCATCTAAATACTTCAGCTGGATGGGGCAAAAATCCTGCTGACATCATCCATGAACTCTGTGCTCAGATTTTCCTGTAAGCAAATACTGAAATAACCATGGGAGAACAGCAGTTAGATGAGGAGAAACGCTAAGATCCTGATTCAGCAAAAGCTTTTACAAAGGTATTTAAAGTTAAGCACATGCTTAAGCGTTCTGCTGAATCAGGGCCTAGGGGAGGTCTTGTTATCTATGAAAGATTTCTAAGTGGGAAAGTGGAGGAGGAAAGCAAGGTGTACGGTTACAGCGAAAAGGAGATGTGGGAAAAGTTTTTGGGTTGAAGTTGTTATTCTAACTTGCTCAAGAGACTCAACAAAGATGCATAGAAACTAAGGACAAATATCCAGTAAAACTGAAGCAGAGATACAACGAAAGGAATGGGGCAGGGAGCTGGAGCTGGAAGCGCACGATCTGCCAATCAGGCAAGTGAAAAGCAGAGGAAAACTTTGCTGCTGTGCATGGGAGGACAAAATACTCCAGGGAAAAAAAAAAAAAAACAAAACACAAACAAACAAACCAAACAAGCTCTGAAATTTTAAAACTGCATCACCAAGGTCTCTTCAGCATCAAGTCTAAAAGGGAGGGGGAGATATTCATAGTCTGAATTCAGTTTGATAACTTTGGTGTTTAAATTGGGAGGTGAGGTGAGTTCAAGGGCTGAACTGTTCTGGAGCATGAGAGGCTGTGGGCCAGCAGGCAGGGGGTGGCAGGATGAGGTCTTTAGGGGAAGCCAGCTGATGCTGAGGACCCCATGCCCACATTACCTGCTTTGGGGGTGCACTGCTGATGGAGTGGTCCCTCTCCCTGGGCACGGCGTGGCTGAGTTTCACCTGGTGCCCTCAGCCCCATCCTGCAGCCCTTTGGGGACAGCCCAGGCCTGGATGCATCCCTCAGCTGAGTGCCACTGGAGAACCTGCAGTGAGTGTGCTTCATCACTACCCCCAGCCATGGGTGAGGACATCCAACAGAACTGTCACGGAATGGCTACCACAACACCATGCTCCGTCCTGGCCAGGAGGCACAGCACCACCACAGCCATTGATGGTGTTCAGCCCCATCACCCACGTGGTTTTTTTACCCATCTGGTAGTCCTCTCAACCAATGTTGACATCCTATGTTGAACGCCACCCTGACCTCATCAACCTTTTGGGGACAGTAGGAGCTATAGGATCAGTCAGACGGTGGGGTCCCGGGGGCTTGTGCAGGTTGTCTCAAGCTCGTGCTCTCCAGAACCTCTCTGTGCAATTTGAAACACAGTGCAGTGAGTGGGAATGACTGTGATTTCCTTCAAATATGCACTCCTGATCCAAACTAGCTCCATGAATGACCCTTCCAGTTTGGCAGTCCTCTTCTCTCCATTGACTATGCAGGAGGCCTGAATTCAGAATGTATACTCAGATGGCACAAATTGACCTAAGTTTCTTAACAGGCTTAAAAAAAATGATTTCAAGTGACTGGTCTCTTTTAAGCCTGATGAGTCCTTGTTCTTGAACTGGAAAGGAAGAGGAAGCTTACTTGCCAAAAATATTTACCCTAGGTCGTTCTGGCAGCGGAGAAATGCGCAGAGCATTTGTGGATCGTATTTGTTCTTGGAACCAGACTTCATCCATGCGTTTCTTTGATTATGCCCATGTAATATGATGATTATCGGATTTCAGTTACTGTTGCTGTACTCAAGCTTGTCCTGTTGCAATAAATTAAAGCGGGCATTATGCTTAGTGCCGTATCAGGGCACCTTAATCACATAACGTGACCATTAGATTCTCTGTCCACAAATTGGCCACAAGTTTGGTCAAATTATCAAATTACATTACTGGAGTAATATTAAAATCATGTGAGAGGGTTTTAAATCCCAGTAGTTCATGAACTTTTTTTAATATCTGCCAAGCCGAACAATGGGACCCTTTGCAATCCCCCAGTGAGCACCTATTAAAACCACAATTTACAACTATACATATCATCTAACGTGTTAACCAGGTGTTCCAGTGTTATTGTTTGAAATTCTACCTAGGTTTAAATCAAATGAAGAAAAGCCAAAAGTCCAATTAAAATCCCACATTGCCTCTTTATCGTGTGTAGGTGAAAGACGTTTGTTATAGATTTAATGGCAGAAATCTCATAAAATTTTAGACCATCCTCTTTTCTTCCCAGTTTCTTGTTTCTTGCTCAGATTCTCACAGCTTACTGGCATTTCCTGTTCTTAGCTGTAAAAAAAATAGAATAAATCTAGGAATTTCTGGCTTAATTTTAGTAGCATCCTGGACACTCCAGCAGAATTTGACAATTGAGTGTTGTCATGGGATATTAAAATCCTGCAGTGGGCCCATTTAAGCTATTATTTCATAGGCTGTCCCTTAATCAGTTCCATCCCTCGGCTGTGCACTCTTTGCCAACATGTGTCTATTTTATTTAATAGTTCAGTGACAACAAATTTATGTTGCTAAGCTCCAAAAAGTAAACCTTACCAAAATACCTCCCCAAACTGCCTTTACAGACATCCACCAAAGTAATATGGAATTCAGTTGTCTTCACTTGGCCGTAATTACTTCCAGACCCAGGCTGCCTATCTTTGTCTTTGGCCATTTTTCTCATTCCACCCCAGCCCAGAAATAGTGGTGTTTCTTTACATTTATGGTTTTCTACTTAGATTTCATTGTCACCCACCCCTCCTACCTTTTGATTTTAGCAGACCTTGACATTTAACTAGTGACCTAGCTCTCCCTCCAAATATATGTTTTCTTCTCTGCTTGACAAAAGACTTGGGTTTTCAGTGCCCAATAAAACAAATTAATTTTCTTTCTGTGAGACAACCTTCCCCACCCCCCTTCTTTTCTCAGGCATTAAAATTGGGACAATGAAAAAAGTCACCGTTGCCTCGCTAATTTGAAATCCATTGAATAATATGATAAATGAGATCAACTTTTTGCACAGAATTAGTGAAACTGGCAAAAAATAAATGTGTCAGTTACAGCACATCTGTTCTCTTTTACGCTTTACTTAAGAAAATAATTCTTGCCAGATTTTACCCACCCATAATAATTACACAATTTTTACAGATGTAGTTTGTAACAGCTTCACTTTGGTCCAAAACCTTTAATATGACTTGCAATGAATTTACTTCTTGGCTTGCACTTTATTATGTTTTTGCAATAAAGGGGCTGAGGTAAAGTTATTTGTTTCCAGCTCTGCACCTTTTACTAATATTTTTATAAACAAAACTGCTAGGCTAGAAATGATTGTTGCTGTCATCACCACTGTTACTATTGCAATTACTACACATTTTGCATTTGGCTATTTAATTTGGCATTTGCTTGGAGTCTGTTTTCCTTGTTCTTAATTATCTGTTCTTTGGGAGCACCAGACCAGCAAGAAGGGTACTCATGCGTGTCCAGCTGCAAATGATAAAACACCATGACTTCCACTGATATTTAAAGACAACGGTACTAATTATTGGAAATGGGTCCTGACTATAAAATTTTGAGCCAGCTCCAGAAATCTCTGCGTTTCAGGAGTGTTAGGGCCTGGAGCTTTGATTTGGCCCCTGGAAACACAGCTCGAGATCCAAAGTTCAGGCCACTTCCATGCCAGGGACTCGGTGTGGGCCAGCCTCTAATTGTAACAGCATGGCAGGCAGTGCCACCGCCGTTAGGCTCTGTCTCGCCTTTGCATCGATTTGCAAAACTTTATAAATCAGATGCAAATATTTTCAGCTGCTGAAACTTGCCATAAAATACCCTGGCCCTAGTCCAAATGAATTCTGACATCCAATTTTTTAAAAGAAAAAAAAAAAAAAAGAAAAGGAAAGAGAAGTCGAGTTTCCTACCCAAAGCAGATAGGATGTATCAGGTTTCTTTTTGAGGGCCAGATACTTAAAAAAATGGATTCATAGGGAACAGCACGTTATTTCATGAGCAGAACCAGCCCAGTAACGCTGCTTTGGAAGACGACACTCCGTTTAATTAAGAAGCATAGGCGGAGTAGTGACCACAAGCTGATTTTGATCTCGTAAATTAAACCTCTATGGCTTTTAAAGGGGAGGGGTGACAAGTTGAATAGACGTGATACTCTGGGCAATCACTGAGCACACGCATTTGGTACGCGTACAGATCTCTGCCGCGCTAACTGATATTATTGTTATTATAATTCATGGCATAAACTGTAACCACTTGCAACAGCTACACGCTGCACAACCCAATTAAGAGCAACAGAAACGGCTACATTTAATGGGTCCAATGACGTGGTAATGCGTTCAGAGGGTCAGTGCCCTACATCGCACATCAATGGCAGTCGACACACTGGTTTTTAATACTACCACTTAAATATGCATTAGAGGTTTAAAAGCAACATTGAAGTAATGAGAAGGGTTAGACTTAAACTTATAAGTGCAAGTAAAGTGTGACCTGCAAATATAAGTGTTGATAAATTCCGGGTAGGTGGGGGGTTTAAGCTTAAATGCATTTTTAAGAGTTAGGTATTTTTAACTTAGTGCTCCTGCAAAACCCAAAGCATTTGCTGAGTTCACTCAAAGCAGCGAAGCCTTCACCAGATGATGCCTGTGAATGGGACAGGTCTTCTTTACTCACAACATGATGGCACCGTGCCCACAAACGTATGATTTTTGAAACAGAGGTTAGGAAACCGTTCCACGTGCAATCACAACATGAAATACCATCTTGTCACAGCGTGCTAGACAGCTGGGCACGATCCCCTTCTACCCCGAAGTTGAACCCTGTCCTCGGGCGAACATTTTCAGTCCCTTTTGCAGCACCTGCAGGAGAGGCAAGCGACGGTGAGATCCAGGGCACCCTGCCAGGGCTGCCCCCAATTCCAGGAGCGTTCCCAGCTGGTCAGATGTGTCTTCATAGCTTGCCAAAGTCTTCTTCTGGTGGCACTGGGGGCCTTAGATCTTTTGGGGTTGCTCATTAAGCTGCCTCCGCTGGTTTTTCACTTCAATCTGGTTTTTTTCTTGTTCTTGTAGATAGCTCAGAGACACCTAATCAGAACAAAATAAGGGTAGAAGTACAGGATGAGTTATCGGGGTGAAGAGACTTGTGATACCAGTATCAGTTCAGTCTGTACTTGTTAGAAGTGGGACACTAAGACCATAGGAGTCAGGTGGCATCAAATATGTTCTGTGTACAGAGATACGTCCTTCAACCCTCTCCTCCATTCAGCTGTCCCAGGGAAATTAGGCAAATTCACTGTGAGTCCTGCAACCTTTGTGGGGTTTTCTGTGATGAGGCAAATCCAGCTCTGAAATCTAAATTGTCTCCTCCTGGCCTTGGCCAGGCCGCTGCACCCACGGCGTGTGGATGCTGCAGGGGACCATCGGTGAACGCCGACCCCGGGAGTCACTTTTAATCAAAGCAAAATTAAAAAAAGGGGGGAAAAAAGAAGTATATCTAATAGTTTGGCTGTCGAATCATTTTTAAAAAGCTGACATTGTCCCTATAATCCCATCTGAACATTGTGTGCATGCGATTTAAATATGTTAATAATCACTCCCTGCTCCTGTCATTTAATCTTTTGGTTTTTAAGTTGTTTAGCCAGATACTGGAGCCGGTCCAGTTCCCTTTCCAGCTGAGCCCTTTCTCTCGCGCCACACGAGCACATTGTAGGGATCATTTTTCGGAGATAACAGAACATATTAGCTCTGCGAATACTTACAGTTCTCATTACACTAACCCCCTTTATCCGGCGCCGGCGCGTTGCTGCGGCTAACTCTCTAACCAACCCCGAGCCCGTGCAGCACAAAGCAAGTCTTTGGTGATGTGGCGGCGGCACTTTTCCAGAGCAACGCACGCAGCTTCCTCCCCCACTTACAGGAGGAACTGGCTGTAATGAATTTAGATGATATTCAGCTCTACTACACTGCTTAATTCACTTGGTGGCCTTGATGTTATAGGAGATGAGCAAAGGGACCGGGGGTAAATCCAGTTGACTTGGTGTTAAAGTTAACATTAACAACAGTAACAGCAAGCTCCCGGTGTTCGACTGTCACTGACCCTTCAACACGACTCAAAAGCGCTGTGATTCCCATATTTCCCCTGCTAAAGCAAATACAAGCCCGACCGGTAGCGCGCGGTTGGTTTTGAGCGTGCCCTGCGCTGGGTGGTCTGGGGACTTATCCTACTTCCCATCTCATTTGCCTGCAAACGCCTTCACCTTGTCAGGGCCAATAATTATCCGGCCGGCGATGCTCAGAGCTGCCATTCCTTAAGATTGGATGAGATTGAAGAGGCTGAGGCTCGGCTCCTCTGTGCATTTTCTCCGTCAGTTAGTGTATACACTGGGGGCCCGGCGAGCCCTACAGCAGAGCTACACTAACTTTCTCTCCCCTTCCTTATTATGGAGCTTAATAACAGCAGGCAGTGTATTAATATGTAAGAGATCAAGAGATTATTGATTAGAATCACTTGGCTAATATCCCCTGTCTGTCATGTAGTTCAGCAGCCCTTTCATGATTTTTTGTGTCAGTCCATTTAAATATTCATGACAGAGTTGCTTTGTACCTCCACGGCTGAATTTCTAATTAATCTGTCAAAAGAAATACAATATGCCCCTAAGCCTTATTATTATAAGGGTCAGCTGAAACAGAGCTGGCCTGGCTAGGCCTAAGGGGTAATTAATTATAACAATGCGGTGTTTACCTTCGTCGGTACCTGCGGCCTAAATGAGTGCTAAATTAGACTCAAACCACTTCAGTCCGTGTTTGAAGCACCCCGATATGCCAGACTAAATCATAATGATGGGGAGGAGAGAGCGGAGAGCCGCTCCTGTGTAACAACATAATCAGCAATTATAGCTAGGAAATGGGGAGAAGGGGGAATTTTATCTCATTAGAAGAGCCCGAGCAGAAAGTTTTTTTTCTGTCACCAGCTCTTTTCTTTCGAATTCAAATGATCCCACTCTAAAGGTGAGGGATCTCAAATTTAATTCCAGTGCAGAAAGCCAGCCTAATTAGTGGTATACTTTGGCTAAAATATGAATGACATTTGCTCCAGCTTGCAGCGGCCTATTAATAGAGGGTGTCAGAGTGAAACATTAAGTGTATCATTCTTCTGTCAATTTATTTCTGTCATTATTGTTTCTTTATTTCCTCTGCCACATTATGGTCACTAATTTCTTCTCACTTTTATGAGATTCTTAATGTGTGCCTTTAATGAACTCCAAAAACTCAACCACAACTCTGAAATTAAAATACTAGTCTCCTGTCAGTGTGACGCGACAGAGTAAAACTTGAATAGTATCATTCTTCTGTCAATTTATTTCTGTCATGATTTTTCTTTATACCCTGCCACATTATGCCCACTAGTTTAATTCCATTTTTATGTGACTTGTTAATGTGAATTTTAGGTGGCTTTTAATCACCTCCAAATTTGTAGAATATCACAATAAATCATAACTGTATCCTCTCTTATGACAATTTATTTCTGTCATTATTTTTTATTTCTCCTTCCTTATTACAACTCCTAGTTTCATCTCCTCCTCTGTGACCTTTACATAGTTGCATTTTGAAAAGGGAGCACAGCCAAAGTTTGCTCTTTTGCAGCATCACGGTGGCAGCGGCGCGGCGATGCTCTGCCCGTCCGGCGATGCTCTGTCCATTGAGCAATGCTCTGCCCGTCCGGCGATGCTCTGTCCATTGAGCAATGCTCTGTCCGTCCGGCGATGCTCTGTCCATTGAGCAATGCTCTGCCTGTCCGGCAGTGCTCTGTCCATCGAGCAATGCTCTGTCCGTCCGGCGATGCTCTGTCCATCGAGCAATGCTCTGTCTGTCCGGCGGTGCTCTGTCCATCGAGCAATGCTGTGTCTGTCCAGCGGTGCTCTGTCCATCGAGCAATGCTCTGTCCATCCAGCGATGCTCTGTCCATTGAGCAATGCTCTGTCTGTCCGGAAATGCTCTGTCCGTTCAGCGATGCTCTGCCCGTCCGGCAATGTTCTGTCCGTCTGGCGATGCTCTGCCCATCTGGCGATGCTCTGTCCATCCGCCGATGCTCTGTCCATCCGGCGATGCTCTGTCCATCCGGTGATGCTCTGTCCATCTGGTGATGCTCTGCCTTTCCGGTGATGCTCTACCCATCCAGCAATGCTCTACCCGTCCGGCAATGCTAAGTCCCTCTGGCGATGTTCTGTCCATCCGGTGATGCTCTACCCATCCGGCAATGCTCTGCCTCTCCGGTGATGCTCTACCCATCCGGTGATGCTCTGTCCGTCCCTGCCACGGCACCGGCACTGGCAGCACCACGGAGGCACACAGCGCGTTTGGTGCCTTGACGTGCCCCAACAGCAGCAGCCTGGCCCAGCGTCACCAGCGCGCTTGGCTTAAGGGGTGGCTTTTGAGTAAATGGCATTTCCTTAAAGCTTGGGGCCAGTCTAATTCATCCGTGTAATGAGACGGTGTAATTAATTGGTGCTGGTGAGTCCCTTTTCCAGCGATCGTTGAGGTACGGTACAAACACGCCTGTGCTGCAGCACCAGGAGGTAACGCGGGGTGTTCAGCACCTGCAGCACACCCTGTACCTCCCTTTACAGTGACGTTTTAAGAAGAAAACTTCTTCAACAAACACAGAAACTTACACCAGTTCTTAGGTAGTCACTCACAAAAAACCCTTAGTGTTTTCTCTATTTTTTCTTCCCTCAAATAGCTGCACATCTAAACTTGAGCTTGGCTGAAGAGAAGATGGAGTAATCCCTAGCCAGTCTTGAAACTGTGCATAAAGCATCTGTAAATGATGAAAAAGGGGATGAGGGGGATCTTTTTCCCCGAGATGATTGCAAACACGATCATTTACAGACCTTTCCCTCTGCCCAGACCAGCATCATCTCTCCATGTCCCCGGCGGGTGATGCCAGGCGGTGGCTTCCCTTTATCCACACATGAAAACAGAGAGTGGGGAGACCCGAAACATGCCACTGCCACTGCAGATCTATCACGTGTGTCACTCCAGCCTGAGAAACGGTCCTCTGGAGTGCTCCAAAAGGAAACCATCCCCCTGGAGCTCAGGCCATCACACATGGCTGTCTTGACATTTTCCCAACCATTCCTGCTGCCTCTGCTCCCAGCATGCAGGAGGAATTTGCAGCACCTCATGAAGTCAGCCCCAAATATCTCAGCCAGAGTAAGCAGATGGGCTTAAGGTCCTGCCCCAGGGCTGTGGGATCTGCCAGGAAGGAGATGCCTTCCTGGGCATGTGGGGTCACGTCAGCGAAGGGGACTTGAGAGGAAAATCAGATGAGTCTGGGTTACGCTGGAGCCGCAAGCAAACAGCAAGTAGGAGGCTGAAACATGAATATGCGGAGACGGTATTCATTTGGACTGGATTTGGGATGTAAAGGCACTGACTTTCTCATTAAATGGTCCGGGGGAATGCACAGAGGCCGTGCTGGTGAAGCACTGCTGCTTTTGGCTGGGGTGGACCCAAGCCTACTTTGCCTTGCCCTGGCAAAATTGCCAGCAAAGGTCCAAGGGTCTGTCCTTCCTGGGACCACGTGAGGTCCTGGGGACACTGGAGGGACATTTTACTCCTATTCTAGGGCTCAGATGTCACCTGCCAAGCTGCTGGAGATTCGTGAAGCTGATGTTCTCGGTGGGGCAGCAGTCGGGCAAGGTGGAACGGGTGGGTGCCGCTCACTGACTTACGCTCAGCGGGCACAGCTGTGCTCCAAGCACGCAAAGCGCGAATGCTTCCCTAAGTTGAATATACTGCGCTCCTTTTTGACCAGGATAAATTGAACAAATTGCACAAAGGAGAATTCTTCTGAGAAGCGTGACACCGTATTTCCTGCATCTGTCTGCTATTTCTAAACTGATAAGAAATACTACGTCTTTAGGCTCTAGACTACCATTAATTAGGTGGCGGTGTGTGGCATGCATATGTAGGAGGCTCTCGGAACTGCGGCAAAGACCAGTATCAGGTAGAAGCCCGCTAAAGGATGTTAAATGACTGTAGGATTTAACTCTACTCATATTTACCTTTTTCCATAAGCTTAAACACTTTACCTGAGAAATATTTTTTTGTGAAAATATGCAAATACATGCCTCGGGAGCGAATGTCGCGAGCAGTTGGCATTAGTCTACTTGGACACCCGGCGAAGTCTGCAAAAGCTGGCTCATTCAGAGCAGGGGTACCCTATATTAGTTGCTTCGAAATCCAACTCCTTGGATACGTTTCATGAAGTAATCTTTAAATTTTGAACTAGAAGACCCCAAAATGGAGAGGAGCTCTATACTACAATCTGGTTTTGAGATCCATTAAATCAGGCTAAGCAGAATCTGTATCTGTAATGTCACATTAACAAAGCTAACTGTTGCTATTTTGCTAAGGCTGTCTACAGACTGTTAAAGCATGAAAGTCCTATAATTTCATAAAAATCCCAAGTATTCAAATTTCCATACAGTGGTGCTTTTGTATCTAATTTAAAATGAGTAACAAGCTTACTCTATACATACAACAGATCATTAACTTGATAAGATACTAGTAGCATATTAAGTGAATATTGTGTTGTGCTAGCAAAACAAATACAGAATAGAAATTTGCTAATGCAAAAGATTTTTTTATATCATTAGGACTGGGTCATCTTTTGGTATTCAAATAAGTAAACTGAATTCCATCACTGAACGCTCCAGCTTTTTTTTCCCCCTACTCTAATTGAAAGCAAAAGCACAAGATGGAAAATGGTCCATACAAATGTGAAAGGCTTAGGTCAGATTATTTTAATATTTTTTTATTATTATTATTATTTTTTGGAAGGTGCAATTATCTGAGACATTAGCTTTTATAGTTTTACTTCTCCTTTTGTATTTCCAGCCTTGCCAATTCTTAATGCGATGAACCGGTTTCATTTTCATCCGGGCTGTGTTTCACATTTCATAGAGTCTGTTTGCCTCTCTTTCAATATTTGTCTAAATAAAAGTATATTTTAAACCTATGAAGCCTGTATCAGTAACATACATATTAATTTTAATTACAAAAAGGTCCAAACTTTCTATCTAATTTCATATTAAAGCGCTCTTTAAAATTCTAGCACACTGGAGAGGGAAAAACATTAACAAAAAATATTTACACATGGGGTGTTTCTTAAAGAATGAATTATAATCATCTCAGAAAAAGGGCCTAAAGGGGGAACGTGCCGGGAGGACTGAGGCTGGCGGTATGGGAAATATATATATATGTAGGCAAACGCACACGTCCCCACATACTGTTTATACATTAGTGTATTGGCAAAATCTGTAGTCCTTCCCCATGCGATCATGACAGGCCCTCAGAGTTAGTTCCTTTGTCTTTATACAGGAATATTTTGGGTATTTTTTGTAGGAAGGTGGATTGTTTGGGTATGGGAAAGCATGCGCTGATGGGCGCCGCTGCACGGGCGCACGTCCCGCTGTCCCTGGCCGCAGGAGGACGGGGCCCTCCGGACACGAGCTGCATCCCAGGATTACCCTGAAAGGTGCAAAAGGTGCCCTGGAAAGCACTTCTGCCGGCTCAGTTTAGGGGTTTCCTTTCCAGCATGACAAAATTCCCAATTTATTTCCTTTGATATCTGTATTTAATGGGCTAATTTCTGTTAGGCATCAGAAAAATCCATAAAAAGATGACAGGGGAGACGGTGGACGGAGCTACGGAGCTTGCAGACTTCTGTGGGTTTTTTAAATTCTGTCAGCTGGATATTGACTGACTTTCTAATGCACACTCCTCTAATTCTTAATTAGAATGACATAGCTAATTAATAAGTTTTTTCCAATTATAAATTAACTTAGGATCAGAACTCTGGCTTTGCATGTAATTTCCTATAATCGCTAAAGCTACTGCAAAAACATGTCTCCTACCAACCGTAACTTTTTTATTTAACACAGACAGACAAGTTCTCACTGGGTTTAAATTTTACAGCAAATTATCTCTGTTGGGATTTATGAAGGGAAATTAAAAAAAAAATTCAGAAGAGTTTTCTCTTTTCTTTATTTCTTTTCCTTTCCTTTTTTTAACGCTTCTTTCTTTCTTAAACAAAACAGCATCTCTTAATGGACAATTTCTTTCTGAGATTTAAAAGGAATTCATCTTAATATTTTAATGTTATTACAGGGAAGGAAGAAAGAGAGCAGGTGATAATTCGTTTTTTCATAACTGTTACCACCTTTTCATGGTTTCTGCAAAAATGATTTGGGAGGATCCCGCATGCTGCTCATTTATAGAATCTTAACTGGAGAGACACTTATCTCTTTAGTAATGAACCAGTGTAATTAAAGGTGGGAATGTGGAAGAGTTCAGGCACTGGCAACATGTCACATAGTTGGCTGCTGCAATTCCTCAGTGGTTTATCAAAGACTACTCCTTTAATATGGAGATTACACTTATGTACTTGTCTGAACTTGAAAGGCATTTGCCTAATTTACTTATTAATGAGATGTAAATCTATTTGTACGGCACGTCACAAGTTTCCCGAAATCGCTGCTACTTAACCGGTGATAAACCCTATGATTTAAACGAAAAATAATACATTTAGCTTTCCACATTCATTCTGTTAAAAATTGATATAGTCTATGTTAAATTTATTAATATTGCTTGCTGTCATTCAGTTTGCAGCTCTTACTGAAATATGACTTGACAGCGGCCGCATTAAAGATGTATGCCATTGTATTCAACAAAGATTAATGAAGCCCGGTAAAAATAGCTGTAAAAGAGAAAGTGATCCGAATGTAAAATCAGTGAATTAAATGAGGCCTTGCATACCATTTGTTAATATGCATGAGGAGGGAGGCAGCGAATGAAAATGTCTCCCTGCAAAGTTCATTTGGGAATGTTTCAATATTGTCTGAATATCACCAAACTATTGAACAGCGGCTTAATAGAGCCCTATGTACCACCGAGGTCCGCGCGCTGGTGCCCTGAGAAATGCTGGAGACAAAACCTGATTCACGTGCAAACAGAAGGGAAGCCTGCAGTAAAAATAATAATAATCTGAGCCTAACAATATAAATACATACAGGATAGATGTCTGTTCTCCTCCTGCTTCCCCCACTCCACCTTTCTCCGCCTGCCTAGGGGGGCGGCTTTCAATATTAAAGCCACTTGTGATAGAGAGCTTTAATGCTATATGCCTCTTTTTGGGGAAGAATTGCATGTAGCAGCACTTAAAAGGCTCAGATTCTCCGGATTTCTAAGAGGTTAATGTGTCTGTCTGTCTGGGTGTCACAGCTATTCGTGCGCCGGAATCCGTGCGGCGGAAGACTTTACCGACTTCTTTGAATATTATTTTCAGGGAGTGATTTATTTCCACGGCCCTCATTATAAAATGCTACTGAATTTATAACATACAGGTTAAGACTTTCAGATAAATTAGCGCTGACAGAAAATAGCATGCAGTAGTCGCCGTGTAAACATGCCGTATTTATCAATCAAGGCACTAAGGTGTTTTGATGGACTCGAGCTGTTGCTGATGGGCTTGTTTTCAGATTTGCACACTAAGTCAAAGATTTGCAGAAAAGACCGTTCTGAGATATTTTGCTTCCGTAGTTTAAAAATATATATTAATCTGGCTGCCCCTTTGGTAGTAAAGCAGTTAATGCACCCGAAAGACTGTCAGCTTGGAGGCAATTTGGAGGTATAATGTATACACGTATGGTGCAAAGGCTTGTAGAAAAGCTCTGCCTAAAGCATAAACTTTCTGAAAAGAATGAACACCGGCGTTCAGACCGCGAACAGTTCCGAGGGATTTTAGTTACGAGGCTCAGCTCGCGGCACCCGATTTTGCAGTCTCAACAGGTAGCCTGGCGTGGGGATCGTGCTCAGCCCCGCGTTCCCCGGGGTTCTGCCTCCCCCGGGTTTGCTGCCGGGGAAAGGGACGGAGCCTGGAGCTGCTCTTTTGCTCCACGGATGGAGGGAGGAGGGAGGCACGGAGCCACGTGCTGCTGCAGGTTCAAAGTGGTCTCCAGCGAGTCGCGCGCAGCCCCCCTACAGCTGCAGCTAACGGCATTTGGAAAATAAATCTTTGCATTTAAGGACACGGGAAGCTGGAGTCTGCATTTTTGAGGTTCTGCAGGATACTGGATCGGATCAGCCCAGTTTTGTTTTGTCCCAAATTAGTGTGGCGAGTGGCAAACAGCTGCTAACTTAACAGATGAAATTTCTTACTAAAATTATTAAAATTTTGCACTTGGAGAAAATCTTTCTCTTTCATGAAATATATTGGTGTATGAAACAAATGAAAAAAAAAAAAAAGTCCAGTCAATACATATATAAAAAATTTCCGACCTATTTGTTCCCATATGTTGTTATTTCTGAGACATGGTGAGGTTTGGCCAAAGCAGTATCGGGTTCCATAATGCTTTTGTATTAATTACAAAGAAAAATCAAATGGAAAGTGACACATGTCTGAGTGATGGGATTTTTAGGTTTTATTTATACTCTCCATTTAAAAATACTTATTTTTTGTGATGAAAAATTTCCCATTTCTTTCTCCCATTGGGTGACCACCAAAAAGATGAGATGGTGGAACCACTCTTACTTCACTTCTTTTTTTTTTTCTAAATAACTTTCAGATTATTTTGAGGAAATCCTAGAAAGCATAAGGATCACAGGCTCAGGTCGATGGATAAATCTAGAATTTTTAAAAAATAGTATATGTGTACCTTATTGAACACTGGATGACGTGAGAAATTGCTTTTTGCAAGCCGATGTCCTTCAAATGTCATGTTTGAGGAAACTCCTGATATCCATGGAATATCTGCTTCTGCCTCTGCTTAATTAAGAACATTTGTCTAGTTGCAAGACTTTAGTTCATCAAGAGTAGACATTAAAAAAAGAAACAGCAAACACCCGATGGGGGAAGAAGCGAAGAGCCTGCCCTTTGGGTTCCCAGCTGTCCCTGATATAACTAATTAAAACCATTCATAAGGCAACCTGCACTAATGGCCAGACACAGGCTACTCTTGCTCGACTTTGGCTGCGGCATTAGCACCCTGTGGAATGACCTATTTGCTTCCCTCGTCCCTTTTTCCTCCGAACACAGGCTAAGATAATACTAGGAGAAGGCGAGGCCCTGTATAACGAAGTAGCGCAATTAGTGCGAAGTTGCTCTTGCTTTAATCTCATCTCTGCTGCCTTTTCTATGCAACCCACCTGAAAGGTTGGTCACTGCTCATGGACACCCATCCCCTTGGTCATGCTTTCCTCCGAGGGTGAGCATCCAGACAGACAGCAATGGGGACAGAACTATTACTTCCTCATATTTAAGGAAAAAAAATGAAAAGATAAGGCAGCTAAAATATAAGGAATTCACTTCCTGCAGTAATACCACGGCACTGGTAAGCAAACACTCCTGCCTTCTGCTACATCTCTCATTAATGTCTTATTGCTTTTGAGGTGACAAACAAGGCTCTGCAAGGGGGAAAAGGAGGGAAAAGCCTTGAAAGTTAGAATTAGAAAGGCTAAAAAAAAAATGTTAACTTGTGTAATGAGAAACTTTTTAATCCAGCAACAAGACTTAAGTCTTCTCTGAGAACAAGAGCAGAAAGGGAGAAAGCAACCTGTTGGGGAAATGGCAGGATCCCTCCCTTTTCCCCGTGAGCAATGGCTTTTCTTGGGGATTTTGTTCCCCTTTAGTCCCCTCCAGGCTGTAACCCCGTGTGACAAGCCGTGCCACCGAGGCCAAGCAGAGGGAGATGAGCAGCGGCGGTAGCCCTGAACGGCTGCGCAGGAGAGGTGAAGCTCATGATCCCGCCGCGGCTTCAGCAGGGAAGTGAAGCCAAGATCAGGTGTAAGGGAGCAGATGAAGTGACCACAGATGCATTTCAATGGTTAATCAGAGTAGCATTTGACCCTTCGATAGCTCTATTCTTCTCCAAAGCGGATGCCTTTTTGTAGTTTTGCGTTTAAGAAAGAAATCAGGAACAATGAACTGAGACTGTGGAAAACACGCCAACGGAGCAAATCCCTCATCCCTGATGGTGGAGCGTGCACAACCTTTGGGCCATTATGGGGAGCAATAACAGCAAGGTTGGGAGAGCAAGCAGTACACCGCTGGCGATCCGTCAAACAAAATCTCCAGCAAGTGGCCCTTTAAGTATTTTATTTTGAAATAATTCCCTCCTTGATCTTCACATGCTTTAGCTAACAATATTATAAGAGACAAGGTGCTTGAAAATATACCCAGTTCTTGTTGTGCTGTGAATCCCATGGGCTCTGGCTTTTACCCTTTGGTGTCTGCTGGGGGAGTATGCTGCCCCGGTTCGAGCAGCCTGCTCGGGTGCTGCGTTGATGGCAGTCCCGGAATGTTTCGTCCTTTGTCACTGCACACAGTGAAATTTGTCTCTTTCTTCAGGGGATTTCCAATATGTTTATTTAGATTAAGATCTTTCATACTTTCATATTGTGGGTTTGGGGTTCTAAACATATATTTTTGTTATTATTGTGTTGGAAAAATGGAAATGCATGCCAGACCTTTGGGCCAGATCCCAGGCCAGAGCCACGCCGCAGCAGGGAAGAAACCACGTGTCCGTAGCAGACGTCTACGTCGAGCAATGCAATGCCAAAAGTGGCGGCCGGGTCCCCGATCGCTGCCGTGTCTTCAGCACACACCTCCACTCTTCCCACCCCCTTGGCATGATGCTGAGTGTGTCCGGCGTATCTTACCCTTGACATCATCCATGGACCTCCTCTCGATGTCCTCTTGGGGCTGGCAGTAACCCTCCGCATAACCCTCTGAAGTCTCCCAGTTCCCGCGAAAAGCACCAAAGACGCGATCAGACACCACGTCGCCCTCACCCCACACCAGTTTTGGCCCCCTGCAACTTCTCTCCTACATTTGAGATGGGAAAGCGGTTCAAAAGGGAAGCGTGGGGGGCAGAATACCCTGATCTGTGATTTTTTGGACAATCCTGCGATTTCTTGTTTGTGAGCTTTTTGGTTTGGTTGCGAACCGATGGCAACCACCGCGCTTTGCACTGCCTTTGGCTTGGAAGGTGGGGGGTTATTTTCAACCCTGGTTTGCTGCAAAAAGCTCCCAGTGTCAAGTCTATGGTAGAAGCAGTGTCTCCTCACTTGTGCAGCAACACGAACATACCGGCAGCCGTAGTAACTCTCCATTTATTTTGTTGCAGCAATTTCATTAATTGTAAACCTGTTCACTGTTTGACAATGAGCTATCGCAATGGGTTTGTTTACAAATAGGTTTAACACTGAAGATGGTGCCTGTATAAAAAAGGTCTTTCGACAGAAATGTTAGTCCCTCGAGTGGAAAATAACCCCTAAATTCCACTAGTAAAATTTTAATTTTCAAAAATGTTACACATTTACTATAAATAGCTGTCATCTGTCAAATAAACGGAGCAAGTCCTGGGAGCCTCCCTATCAAAGGAGACCATTTCGGAGGCAGCCTTTGTCTTAAATGGGTCTGTAGACATGGCTTGTGTTGGTTTTTGAGTAATCCCAGCCTGTTTATAATCTCATCTATTTCATGGAGAGGATATGAAAATAGCTCCCCACTGTATGAAAATTATCTATATTCCAGTGCAGACAATATAGTCAGTCTATTGAAAATAATGGAGTGAACTCAGCTACGCAGTTTATTTCAATGTGTAAAGTCTTTGCACATCATAATATCAAATAAACTCTGCTGAAAACATCATCCTCGTATAATTGTATTATACAAGAGTAGTGTCACCTTTTGTTTAGAAGAGTACCATTATGCTTTTATGATATACTTTAAGGAGAACTAGATGGTACCATTGATTCTTGTACTAGCATTTTACATCAAAAGACCTATGTCTGCAGTCCAGGTCACTGAAATCACAAATGAAGTGAATTTAATGGTCTAAGTTTGGTCTCCAGAGAACAACAGAATAGTTAGTACCATCATAAAGTCTGACAATGTAGCCCTTTTGGCAGGTTTTTGTTGATAATAGGCTTGAACTGCAATCTTTTCACCATGGTATAAGAGGATCTGTTAAAGCAGGCTTCAGATACACTGGAAGAATAAAGTAGGGAAGGCTGCAAAGCACAATATTGTGCGCACCTGCACCGTACCTAGAGTAAGGTTAATGCAGTAATATCTGTGTGAAAACTGCCTCACCCCCACATTAAAAGCAGCTTATCATTAGGGATTACCTAGCCACTGCACCAGCTGCAAGTCTTTACTTAAAGACTTAAAGGTAAAGCTCTTACAGTTCCCAATCCAGTGACATTTGCAGCTCACTATAATTTATTGAATATCTTCCAAAGAGCAAACACAGGATTTCTCTTGGTACTGTTTTAGTTGGGTTGTAAACGCTTGCCATTTACCAAGAGAAAAAAAATAAAGGCAGGCACATTTACACTTTTGCAAAGCATCATGTAATATTTTGAACCTGTCTTTTCATGCTGACTCTTTTCATGTTCAATCTAAACACTGTTTACTCATTTAAAGTCTTGTTATAGCTCAGCTATGAAGTACAGTGCATACACACTTTCAAAGCTTTCATGAGAGCACCTTGTTCCCAGGTTTCATTAGGAAGACCCATGCTTGTTTGAAGAAAGTGTGAATTTTTAAAACTTCCCATAGCAGACATTCAGAAACGTTCCCCCTTCAGCACTTCATAGTCCTGCTACCGAGACCTTTAGAGACTTAATACAGATAAGGATCTTGAAAAGAGAATTTATTGAGGTTATCTCCGTTTATAAGGCATGCTGATCTATTGACGAAAATTAAAAGGAAATGGTTAAATAAGCCAAATTACATGCTGGGTGATGAAACATTTTCTTCGCCTTGCCAGTAACATGCATGCAAATTATATTAATAGGCTATAATTATGTAAACTTTATTATGTGTGTTAAAGATAGCATTAAAATTATAAGACAAATGACACTTAATCACCAATGGAGGGTAATGATAAAAGAGTCAGCAAAATTAACAGGCATCATCAAGATTGTTGTGGTTGCTACAGCTAGAGGAGTACAATGAGCCATACCATTTTATATAATAATAACACTTAACACTTACACAGTGCTGGTCACCTTCAAACTGCTTTACAAACATTAACTAATTATTATACAAGCATTTGGGGCCTGCTTGCTAAATACATTCCCTGACTGCAAACATCCATGTGCTGCACATGCTTAAAATAACTCACGAGACAGGCGTTCAGCCAGTCTTCATCTCTCCGTCCTCCCTCAAACTCTTTCGGCAGACTGAATTTACCAGGCTAGCAGAATAGGTATCCTGTTGAATAGGGAAGAGTTGGATAAAATTAGTGTGCTGGACCAGTCACTTGGATGCACAGCCCCTTTAGAGGAATTTCCCTTGATAATTCATCAGGGCAAATTTTCACGCTTGTGTTGTGTGTAATGGAGCTGTGCCCATCCGTAGCACCCAAAGCCAAGGTTCATGCATGTTGGGTTCTCTTCTGCTTTCTTTTGCCCCAGTACGAAAATTTCCACTTCACCAAACAGCTGTTTTGGAGACTTATTCCCTCTTTCCTGGCACTTGCAGGAGCAAGAAGCCCTCGACAAAGGAGCCGGAAGCTCCGGCAAGTGGCAGCACCTCTGCTAAACTTGCATCAGCCAGACTCATCTGAATTTGTCCTAGCTGATGGGGGGACCCCAAATCCTCACTAATATGGGCAAAAAAGGTATTCTTGTGCTTCAGCAGCTGTGCCAAAAGGTAAACTCTCCCTGCCTTAACTGGAGCTGATATGTCTGTTTGTGCAGGGCCATCACTATAAATATTTTTGCTGCTGCAGAAATAACACTAATCACATGCTTAGCAGCTCCTTATGGTGTCTCCTTCGTCAGTGTCTTCGGTGCCAAAAAAGCAAGAAAGATGGCAAATTCTCAAAGGTTTTAGAGTTTTCACAAGAGAATGCGAAATCCAGAAAACAAAAAGTCTGAATCCTTCAGATCACCCAGTCCAAGCTTGCCCCAACAATTTTGATTCCTCAGCAGAAAAATGACATTTCAAGTTACAGCCATCGTATAAAATCAGCATCCGATTAAAACAGGTTGGAAGACTTCCGAGTCCTCGGTGCCAAACTGAAAAGTGGCATTTGCCTTGGCTCAGCCCCAAAACAGCACCCACTTTAAATTAAACCCGTACCTGCATCAAAAATTCTTATGCCCGTTCCTCCTGCAGGTTCCCACCTCCTTGAAGTGGCCAGGTAATCACTAATGCCATTTTCTCTAGATTCTGTACAAAAGGGAGCACTGAAAAATGACTGGCTCTGTAACAGCATTGCCGGTGAAGTTTTGGAATATAAAATTCTCAGAATACAAATCCAATATGCAAATTTTCAGGATTGTTACAGAAAATACGGTGACTATTGAGTTTTACAGACCAAACAAGTATGAGCTGCGTGGAGCAATATAAGTATTTCCTCAGTATTTCAAGCACTGGGGAAAGGAAAACTTCTTGCTGACTCTAATCCCCTCTGAATAACAGCTCACAGAGGTAAGAAAGGTCATGGAGATTTTACTGTGAAAAAAACCATAAGACACACTGGTTCTTTGTAATCCAAAAAGTTATCTGGCTTCATTTTTGTGTTCAATATTAATATTTGTAATTGAATAACGCTGTTTATTTTGAACCGTGAGATAAAAAAGGAATTAGTTATTTAGAATAAATTGTTGCAGCATACTGAGGCACGCAACAAGGCTCTCCGTGGCATCTATGAGCAATTTATAAACACTATACTCAATGACAGGCTAAATTCAAGGATTAAACATTAACAGTAGTGAGGTATCACAGCTCTCCGACTCTTCCAGTCTACTCAGCATATAAAAGTATCTCTTCTCTGAAGGCATAATGCGCTCTTTAGTCAGAGCCTTTGTTTTCCTGCCTGTCCAAAATTATGGCAGCACCTCATTACACACCAGGCAGATGGGCATTTTAATACCTCTGAAGGATCGAAACACAACGACCCCGATTCGCTGATGTCTCCGGCTGCGATAAGCAGTTGTACGTGCGAGCCTTTGATCTGTATTTTCTAAACTTCATAATAAAACTTCAAGAAAAAAAATTATTAGCTGCAAATTAGACATTCTCATGGAAGCCTAGAATTATTTTTCAGGACAGAGGGCTCAATTTCCCAATCTCAGGTGTATGATTAAAATCAATTAAATCACTCTTCCAATGTCAGCGGCAAGATTCTCCTGACAAATGAAATTATGCGAGAAAAGTGTTCTCTTCACTCTTCAACCCTTTCTCAGCATCACTCACATCCACAAATGAGATCAAAATTTTCAGCTCGGGGATTTCAGAGATATTTTCCATAAGAACATGAAAAATCCCAGGAACCCTATGTAAGTAGACTTTATAGTCTCTAGTGGCGAGATGCTGATGGCCTCTGTATGTTAGATATATTCATGACTAACTAAAATGAAAAGTTCGTGTGGAATTTAACCATTTGGGGACCACACTAGCATTTTTTTCATAAATTAAAGTTTTAATGGTAGAATTATGTACCAGACTCTAGGATACATGCAGTAACCTTTCTGTGTCTCTTTTCATTCCCAAGGAAGTCCCCGGTGGCTTTACCCTATTGAAAACCTGAATTTTATCAATCTCTCTCAGCTGCTTGCAGATACAAGAGCAGCAAAGCAGGCTAGACTTCAAATGACCACATCATTTGTGGAGGCCCTGAAGGGTTAATAGTTACTTACAGTAGTATTCCTTGAGACAAAACAAGGTGGGTTGTTGGTTTTTTTTTTCCAGAAAGTAGATAAATAAATCTTTTGATAAGAAAGACCACTTGAAACGCAGAGATATCTCATTTCCAGAGGTGTTCTGACGTGGCTGAACTGTACCTTCAGCAAATTATTTACCTCTTAATTTGTTAAAACATATGGGCTTAGAGGTAACTTTGCCCATGAGGCGTACATCTATATTATATGCTTGTTTGGTTTGACTTCATTTTCCTTGGAGACTTGAACAAATGTTTTCCGCATTTCAGAAGTTTTTTTTTTTTTTTCCTCACGTGTTCAAGGCAGCAGCGTTACATATGTATTTTGTTTCTTTTGACTGTGTTTAAAGAGGAGCGTGCTAATTTACAGTACAACCGGCAAAGTGGAGCAATGTTTCAGGATGAGAAACGCAGCCTATTTATAAACCTGTGCGGGAGCCGCTTTCCAGCTCGCTCCATCCCAGCAGCACCCAACCCACCCTGGCCAGGCTGGGCTTTTGGTTTCTTTTCAAATCACTGCAAACAACCTATTTCTCTGCAAAGCAGAAAACGAAGGATTTGTGTCTCATCGTTGAGTTTCTTGTTCGTCAACATAAAAGAATAGAGCAACCAGCAAACTCCACATGAAGTCCCTGTTGATATCTTAGTGCCTTAGCACAAAACCACTTACTAAGCACTTGGAAAAGTGCTTGTCCTGCTAACGAATTAAAAAACTAACCCAACAGCAGAGGATTAGTGCAATCGTGATCAAAACAACATCATCCATTTGGTAGGTGCTGCAGCTGGAAAAGTTGATAGGTGGGATGTCCCCCTGAACGTTAACTGGTGAGTCAACAGAGCCGACTGAAGGGCACAGTTAAGCAAAGGAAATGTGAGGGAAAACAGCCACAAGGCCTTAAAGCCAACTGGCTAATCTTATTTTGAAGTTCTGGTCACATATTTACAACTGTCAAAAATTTATTGCGATATGGTGTTACATGGCTTCTTTCAATGAGACCTCTAAAAGCCCAGCAGAAAGAGAGGGACCTCTTTTGTTTCGTCTCATTTTCCTTGCCCTCCATCTCACATAAAACAATGAATTTGTTGAAGCATGACTGCAACAGGATCCACCATGTTTTCAGCTTTTCCGTCTCTCAGGCCTGGCCGCGGTATCAAGACCCTCAAACCGGTGCCCACCATGGTTGTGTCTCACAGGAAAGGTCTACACAAAGCTGGCTCCGAGGTGGGATTTACATAATTTTGCCTAATTCTCCTCTCTTCTTTCACTACAGTATGGGGAAACTGCAAGAAAACTTGCTTGTTTTAAAAAGGTAACATGATGACTGACATCCTCAAGAGGAAGAAAAGCCAGAAACCCACCAGGGGCAGGCTGGAGGCTGGAAGGCGTCTTCTCCTTTTTGCTTTTGGGTGTTTTTGCTTTGTTTTGTTTTCCGTGCGTGAAATCAACACCTCAAAGTGCTTTTTGGTTTTCCATTTGTTTATTCCAGCCATAAATATTTTATCACTTAAAAAGGGAAGCAATGTTTGCTCCTAATTGTTTTTGATTAAATATGCTAATTACTTTTTGGAATATTAATGACACATACGGTACTAAATGTTTTAATAATGCAATGAAATAAGCCAGCAAATATAACTACAAATTAACCTGAAACTGCTACATGGTTTTCATAATTTTGTGTTATAACAACACAAATCTAAAGGAAAATGTCAATGACAAACCAATATTTCTTGCTCGCTATCTAGAGTTCAACTAAACAAAAAGCTAAACCAAGCAATATCCCTAAGTGAACAGAAAGCTGCCACGCTTTGGGACCACTTTTCTTCACTGCAGGACAAGGGGAGCAAAAGTAAAGCCCAAGTGAATGTGAGAACGTCTCACAAGTATATGCTGACCGTAGAACGGGTCATCAGATTTGGCCTCCTGTGTCCATAGGTCCGAAGAGGTCCTAAAGCTTATCTGTGAGGAGTGTAGTGGTGACAGCAACTGTGATGCTGAATTAGTCGGCAATGACCCAAGCTACCATTAGGTAGGAAACACTAAAGTTTTGCCATCAATCATTATTTCCACATTTCTTACTAAACTTAGGGTAGGCAGTTAATATATTTTTTTATTTTTTTTTTCTTGCTCAAGAGAAGACAATACCTCTTTGTTTAGGCGCTTGCAGAAGGTAGACACCTCTGCTTTTCAGTGGCACAGGCACGAGGAACAGAAATGCCTTTTCAATACAGGCTGCTAATGCGTTTGCGGGCTGAAATCAAGCTCCCTACCTACGGCAGGCTCCCCAATTCCCAGGACAATCACACTGACACAATTAAATTCTTCCTCTTCTGTGACAGAACTATATGCAATGGTTAGTATTACATTACACTGAAAATAATTAATATTGTGGAGGTTTTTGCATGTTTGTGTGTTAAAGACTTGACCTTTTAATTTGTTTTTCCCTCAGAAATGTTTTGCAATCTAATGATTTATATAGACAGTTCAAAGTTGCCAGATAGTCTGTCAGAGCTTTCCAGAATAACTATGATTATATTTTACCATACGCAGTGTCAAGGAACTGTTTTTGTTTGCTGTTGTGTGGATAGCATGAGGTTTTATTTTTGCCAAGCCTGGTAGAACACAAACGTTTTCCTGCCGCATAACGATGCACCAAGCAGCACCAAGCAATGCAGACCTTATGGGTGCTACTGGCTTCCGCCCAATAAAGATAAAGAGCAACAACATTGCTTCTCAGCTGACGAACAAATACTGAAGTCTTTCAAACCAACTTAATCCAGACGTGGTTATTTGGAAATAAATATTTTAAAAACCTGGAAATTACGATGGAATAACAATTTGCTTGTTACCCAGCTGCTGGGAAAGTAGCGTTGGCACAGCAAGTGTGTTTAATTGGCTTGATAGGCCAACAGTTGATAAGTAATTGATAACTGCTTGATAAATGGTAAGCTAATTGATAAGCAAGGGCCTGCAGATTTTTCCTGTCAGGTATTACCATTGGCTGTGTTATTAGTGGCACATCCAGCTACCAGGGGTGTAATGGTAGAGTGCAGGTCTTTAGTGCTGATCTGCATGTCTCTGAAAAAAATACTCTGGGAATCCTTCCTTCAAGATGTACCTTGAGCATACGGATGTGTCTTTTACCGGACTTTTAGCTATGACACATCCATGCTTTGCTAGCCAAGCCTGAATTATTAAATGATGATATGGACTATGCCTATGGAGGACCTAGGACCTCCTTCTGAAATGCTAATAAAGCCAGCAGGAGAGAATTCCTTAGCTTTTTTCTCCTGGATTTAAATTCCCGAGTTCAAAAATTCAGGTGAGTAACTGCAGTTTTAAATCATCTTGAATTTGATATTTGGGAGCCTTCCACAGAGGAAATATTTTTGTTTGGATTAAAATTAATCTTGAAACACAGATTTGTTTGAAGATCAGCAAAACCCACAAACTCATTTACAAATTGCGTTTAACTTCACAGGCCTGTGCCCTTCTAGATTTAACCTCAGACTGAAACTAGAGTGCCAAAATATTGAAAGAAAAATTAGTCTTTTGTTATTCTTAGTCCACAGGCGTGCTAAAGCTACCAAAAATCTGTCTAACGTTTATTCCGAGGAGATTTTGAGTCTGGTTTTGCAGACCTTGAGGGTACAGCTCTTTGGATGAGTATCAAGCACTGGGTGCTGATAGGGTCCCGGTAATAGTTTTACCATCAATTTCAGCGGGAGTTGGAACTGGACCAAAGTGAAGAGAAGAGGTTTCAGCCCTTCCCATCTTCCTGGCCCTTGCAGAGAGATTCCCCGGGGGACTTTGCATCGCAGTGGCAATCCTTTGAAGACGGACACCGGGAAGGCAGCTTTCAGCAAGATGTGTTTTCCGATGCCCGCAATAATACATCAGGCTTCTGAGGCACACTGCAAGCCCGAACACGGGTGGACGGAGGAAAAACATGGAGGGAAAAGACCAGCTAATTAAGGATATAATCTGAATAGAAACTTTTGGAAAGCTCAAATGTGCATAAAGAAAACGAATACAGCAGACTTTGAAGCCGCCGACATTTTAACCTCATAGTCAAGGCCAAACCCTGATGATCAAATGCATAAAAAGCACTGTCTGCTCACAAAGTAGAGCCTGAACTAAAGAAAGGACTGGGGAAACAGACGTTTTTATCCGACTGCTCTTTCAGTAGCTTTAGCTTCCCACCCGAGGGACAACTCACCTCTTGGGCTCCATCAATCCACCTCCATGCTCCGAAACCTCTGCCACCTCTCAAGCCGGAGAGTGATGAATGAGCGGAGACAGTGCGTTGCTGTGTACATGTCTGCTCGGGAGTGAGGTGAGAATATTCATCTCATTTCACTTGTGACCTTTCTCTATTCTGCAAACCTGAAAGGTCTGGCCTGCATAATCACATCTTGGGATAAAAGATAAGTGAACTACCAAATAAATAGTGGAGTGTTTACATGACCTTATGGTTTTACAGTCCATATTAATTTTTAATTGCACTGTTAAAATATAGTAAATATCTATTATACAAATTAAGTGGTAATAGGTATTTGTACTTTTTTTCATGAATTAATCTTAAAATAAGCTGATTACATAAATCTTTAGCCAAGCAGTGGCTAATCCTGGGCACAAACATTACTTTGATAAGATACATTCAAACAAACATTTTTGTGGCAAAATGTTATCAGATACTAACACATAATTAGTCTAAGACATTTGGTTCAATGCGAGCATTTTTGAGTTGTGATCATTAAGTGAAGGTGTTGGGAGAAATCCAAAAGGGAGCAGAGGATTGTAAGCACTTCAGAGTTCCTTTGTGGATTCCGATTAGGCTGCTGGATTCACTGCTGTTTCCTTATGTAAACATATTCACATATTGCGATGGTGGGGAAATCTTTATCAAATTAATGGCAAACAAAGTGATGTTCATGTAGATGAAATTATTATTCACCCGGATCTGTATTGGGCTGAAAGGGAAATTGGGAAAGAGGATCGGAACTGGTGCAAGGAGTGGAATCCCAACTTCATTCCGAGTACCAGGAGTGAGAGCTGCCCCTCGTTTCTGTCATGAGGAAGGGAGGACAGCGAAAGATGAATAAGCTGGCGTGTGTGCATTAACGTTGGGTGCTGGTGCAGATGTTTAGTTCTCTGCCTGCATTTCTTACTTGAATTTACAGGACTTTTAATATTACCTGCATTTCTTTGGGTAAACTTCCTATTTTTCAGCAGTATTAAAAGTATTAAAACAAAAGTACCTGTAATAACTTCATTTACTTATCCAATAGTCTGAAAGGACTATTGATTAATACCTACTAAATAAAGCTTTTTAAAATGCTTAATAGTGGCTTAATAGTGGAATCTAGTAAATACTTAATTAGAGAGGGTTATTGAACTCGGACAATGGCTATTTGACATGCTGGCATGCAGAGGAGTAGCCCCTTAATTGACAGTATACTCTATTGTATGGAGGCCTGCTTAAAGAATTTTTAGTAATAGCTTGCAACGGCGATGACGAAGCCACTTGGTCAATGCACTGGCTGTCGATGCAGCACGCTAATAGCTCCGTGAGAGCCTGCCTCCCCGTCTGCAAGACGGGTCCTGAGGAGTGCTGCGTACGCTCAGAACAAGGCAAAAAAAATCTGCAGGATTTTTTTTTTTTAATCATAAGAACTAACTGCATGTGAGTGCCATGCGAAACAAAATCTCCTGCGTGTTCCCAGGATCCCTGCAGAATCACTGAATCCATTTGGGATCCTACCTGTGGTCACCGAACGAGGTGCAAGCTGCCCCGCTCCTCTCCATGTGCCCCCCATTCCCAGTGCGAGCACTCGGCTCTGGCATGAGCAGTCCTACCACAAAGTCTTCTAGCCGTACGATGAGATGCTGGCAGTGGAGGATTGTACCGTCTGCTGTACTTATTTCATAGAATCATAGAATCGTTTAGGTTGGAAAAGACCTTTAAGATCATCCAGTCCAACCATTAACACAACACTACCGAGTCCACCACTAAACCAATTGAAGGTAGAGTAATAATTTCATGTTTCCTGGCTTGGTGGATGGATTATTTTTAATGAAAGTGAAAACTAGGAATCATTAAGGTTGGAAAGGACCTCTAAGATCATCAGTCCAACCATCAACCCAACACCCCCATGCCCACTAATCCATGTCCCAAAGTGCCACCTCTGCCCGTTTTTTGAACCCCTCCAGGGATGGTGACTCCCCCACCTCTCTGGGCAGCCTGTTCCAATGCTTGACTATCCTTTCCGTGAAGAAATTTTTCCTAATATCCAATCTAAACCTCCCCTGGCGCAGCTTGAGCCCATTTCCTCTTGTCCTTAACCCAGGGACTGCTGTAACTTACCTTCAGCAGCCCGGAGGATGCCTTTCCCCCAGACGGCTTAGCAGCCTGCCCCTACATCCACAAACACCTTTAACCACAAAATTGCCCTATGCTGAGAGCTGCAAAAAATCATCCAGGGTCACCACGCTGCTTGGGCCCCAGCGTTTGCCTCGGGGGACTTTGTGCTTTCCAGCACCCTGGGTCACCGGGGTGGCACCGAGACACTACAGCTTATCCGTAACGAGGACCAGGCACTAAGCATCTTTAGAACACAAAGGCACATAAAAAAGTATTTAAATCTAAACAATTCACCAGCCCGTGACATTATGCAGGGTCACATTTTAAAGGCTCTGGATATTTTTTCCCATCAAGTGGAAAAACTCGGGATTTCCTGAACTCAGAAGTTTGGGCTGGCACAGGGCGTTGCAACGCCTGGAGACGTCGGTGGGTTAAAAGGCAGCATTTCTTGCTTTGAAAGGTGTTATTTTGAAAGTTCTCATGAGCGAAGCAATTGTTTACCTTTCCACTTACAGTGTTTGGTTTCTTGTTCCACAAAGTAGAGACAGTGTAACTAAGCTGCTCCTCACCGCTTAAAAAAATAAATTGCAGATTTCATAGAGACGCTGTTTTATTTCCGGTCTCTCCCCCTTGGTACACAAATACCTGAGACAGGGACTGTGTGATGGATAAATGTGAAAAAGGGCTGTTTGGGGGTTTTTATCTCCTGATTTCTGCTACCAACAGCGTTTCTAATCCCATTGCTATACTGGGACTAGTCATACATGTGAATTTAAACTTGTACATGCGTGTCTGCAAACTCAGAGCTTTCAGTCACCTGTAGAAAAATACAAATTATTGGCACAACAGATGAAATCCATACACTTCATTTATAACAAAACGCCCTGATCTGCGGTGCTTTTCTTCTCGGCTTTCCAATGAAAAATACTCAATCACTCCTACTGGGTGTCACTTTAAAACAAAATTGACTGTAAAATGCTATAAAATCACCTCCTTTGTCAGGCTCATCTGCGCAAATAAGTGCCTTGGAGAACACGGGGTATTTCTTGAAGTGACACAGATAAAAACAGAGCTTTGCACAGAAAGAAACGCCACGGCAGCGCCGACGCAGGTCTGGGTCGTGCAGACAGGCAGCGTGTCCTCGGGGACGGGGGCGCGGCTGGCCCGGGTGGGTAGCACCCCCCTAAGACCCCGGGCCAGGAGTAGCACCCTGCTCCCCTACGTCAGCGGCCCAAAAGCAGGTAGAGCTCGGGAGCGACGCGGCCACCTCCATCAGCCTCCTCCCGAGGCTGGTACTCTGGCTGGCATGCAAAATGTTGCATTTTACTACTTCCTTCCCAAAATCCCCTTAATCACTCGGTTGGCCGCCGGCAGATTCAGCCCCAGGGCGTTCATGCTGTGTCAGCACCGACCCGGGGAGGTCACCAAAACCGGGCGGTGGAAGAGGGCGCACCCCCAGGGAAATCCTGCCCTTCACCTCACCTACCGCATCCCCCCAGGGGGCTGAATGACCCCAGCACGTGCAATTTAAGGACCACGATCCCAACACCCAAGGACCCCAGCACGTGCAAGTTAAGGACCATGATCCCAACGCCCAAGGACCCCAGCACGTGCGATTTAAGGACCACGATCCCAACGCCCAAGGACCCCAGCACGTGCAAGTTAAGGACCATGATCCCAACGCCCAAGGACCCCAGCACGTGCAAGTTAAGGACCACGATCCCAACGCCCAAGGACCCCAGCACGTGCGATTTAAGGACCACGATCCCAATGCCCAAGGACCCCAGCACGTGCAAGTTAAGGACCATGATCCCAACGCCCAAGGACCCCAGCACGTGCGATTTAAGGACCATGATCCCAACGCCCAAGGACCCCAGCACGTGCGATTTAAGGACCATGATCCCAACGCCCAAGGACCCCAGCACGTGCAATTTAAGGACCATGATCCCAACGCCCAACGCCCAAGGACCAGCTGCTGCTTCGGGCCAGCCCAGAGACGGACCCGAAAGCACGCTGAGGCATCCAGCCCTGCAAGGTTTCAAGACTGGAAATCATCGCAAGTACCTCACTCCTAAACAATTATACCTACTAATTTAGAGGAGAACTTAATATTATATCTTTATATTAAGTACTAGATATATATATATATATATATAAATCTATTTAGATTTAATATTGCAGTAGCATCTGGTCTTTTCATCTAATTTAAAGACTGGAGCCTTTAAAGAAGGGAAACCTCCAGCCAGAAATAATACCCATAAGCGTTACAATCCTCCCGCTTCGCTTACTTTAAAGAGTAATAAGAAATCTCCCCCTACAGGCATCCGGCGGCCAATGCAAGGTAAACAGACCCTCCCAGGCTGTGATTTGTCCTCCTAAAACACTGGGTAATCTGGAAAGGCTGCTCGGGACACATATGGATGTAAAGGAGAAGGTATCTCCAGCCCGGCACCATGCAGCTCCTTTTTTTTTGGTGCGCTGAAGAGCGGCGCAGAGCCCCCACCCCGTCCCCCGGGGCGAAGCAGGCGAGCTCCCCGACAAGCGCTACAGGGGCACTTGGGCAAAGCGCTGACAATTATCTCGCGCATTTTTACTCTTGATTACCAGAACTCCATTGGGCAAAAACATTTCAACTAGGAAACTATTTCCTTTTTCCTTGTACCTATTTTAAGGGAAGAAATTAATGGGATAAAAATGCAAATTACTTCCTTCCTTTGCACAGGAAAAAAAACCCCTTGCGCTCCCTTACTTACCAATTGACTGTTGTTTTAAGCTATTCACCAGGAACCAATATCATACGTATAATACCAGAAAAACCAAATGATGCTAATGTAACATGCATTTCCAAATAACACAAAGAGAGTTTATATCCCCAAATCATTCTCAATTTCGTTTAGGGAAGGCCTGCTTGGGGATTAGGGTAGTTGTTTGTTTATTTGGATTCATTATAGAACTGGGAGTTTATTATATTCTGTACTCACTGTTAGGTAATCAAAATATAGATGGAAATTGGAATACTTTTATTGGTGCCATTTACATAGGTTATACTCTGTGAGAGAACTAGAGTGCCTTGATAAACTTGCTGTAGAAGTTGCGGACTCCTTTCTCGTGTAACCGTGCTTTTAGAAATCTCATTTTCACATAATCTGAGTTATTTGATTTAGCGGGAGCCTTTCTTTTTCACCTCAACTTTCTGTCCGTGTCTCTCTTTTGTACAATATAATAAGACCTAGTTTATTGGGAATCCAGTGGCTGCAAACCAGAACCGACCCCAGCTTGATTTGTTTTACAGAACACAAAATTTAACCAAAGAAATTTAATTGAGGAGGAACTTCCCTGTTGCCATTTCCATTTGCTCCCAGTGCCACCATAATTTTATTTATTCCAGTAGTGAAAATAAATCTTTAATTGGAAGGAAAGTGATAACTGAAGTTTAATTAAGCTAAGCCAGTAAAGTGCAGGGAAATTACCAGGCTAATGTCACGCACTGAAAAGGGGCCACGCAGGGCTGCAATTTGGGCTGCTCCGGAGTCGCCGGTGGAGAGGCTGGCTCGGAAGGTGAGACACGCACTCGTCTTAAACTCTGGTTCTCCTCTGAGGCAAGGTGACAATATTTCAGCCACCTTCTCCCTCCCACCATTTCGGCTGCTTCACCCACCCTTCCCAGGGACACTTGTCTCCCTAGCCGGCGCAACGTCGCGCCGGGGAAGTCACCAGCTGGATCGCGTGCGACGTGGGCATCAGCTCACCCGTCTTTCCTAAAAATTCTCTGTGCCATCAGAGGCACGGAACCCACCTACCTGTCCTGCTTGACAGCTGCCTGATGCACCGAAAGGCGTTTTAGGTGGTCTGTAGCAAACCACTTTTGTTCCTCCCCAGGATGCTGGGGTTTTGCAAAGCGGGAGGAAGGGGCCATGCCGCAGGACGGCCCCGGTGTGCAGAGGGAGCGCGGGGAGGACGATTTTTGGCTGCCCAAGCTTCCAGCCGCGGCACCTGCGGGGAAGATCCCAGGAGCAGCGCTAACACCAAGCTTCCTGCCAGCACGTCTGCCAGGGTGCAGACTTATTTATAAATATCCTTTGCTAACAAATAATAGCTGTTACTGGTTTTTTAGTATGAGCTGTGAACACTGGTTTACTGGCAGCGTGTCCTTTTTCACACTACCAGATTTATAAACTGCAAAGCCAGAAGGACTGACTGTGATCGGATAGTTTGGCCTCAGCATTGAATTTCCCCCAGCAGCCTGAATTAGAAAAATATATTTTTGAGAAAAACAACACCCCTTAAAAATAATTTAAAATTAGAGAACTCGCCACACTTCCTAGTACGCTCTTGTGTCAGTTCATCACTCTCAACATTAAAAAACATGTACCTTAATTACTCTTCTGAATTTATTTCCAGCCACTGACCTTGTTATATCTTTGTCTGATAGATGAAAGTACCCATTATTAAAGTTCACTTCATCATGGGGGTGTGTATAGGCCATGGTCAAGTCATCCTTAACCTTCCCTTCGATAAGCTAAATAAACCGAACCATGAAATCCTTTCCTATAAGCTATACGTTCATTAATCATGAGCCTGTTTTTCCCTCAGAAATGTCTTCTACTGAACCACAGTCTTTGTGGCCAGCAGCCTGCGCCATCCCTAAACAGCCAGGCGTGCCCAGTAACGAAGCAAAATAACGAGGTCCACTTAACGAGGTCCATCTGGCACCCCAGCGCTCTCCCTCCCAGCTGCTGCGTCGCACTGGGAGCCCAGGGGCAGCTCCTCTTCCACCATCATGGTTCAAGTGTCCTTCAGTTGTTGCCTCCAATGCCCCGTCCGCCTCCGCCCGCCATCCTCGCACGTCGGTACCTTACCACTGATAACTTCTTCCAGGTTGTGGATACGCACAATCAATTGAACCGCGCCAAGAAACCTGACAAATGATTGCAAGTCCCGATTCCAGTCAATAATTTGGGGCTTGTTAAGTGACTGGCTTCATAACCATGCGCTGATTACCAAGTCACAGAGCGGCGACTAACCACACCCACCGGCAGCCACAGGGTTCCCCCCGTCAGCGCTTCGTTAATTGACTAGTTAGGTTGCCATGCCAGCATTTCACCTGGAACTAACCTTAGTAGCTGTCGTTTCCCGTTGCCCTGATTTGTTACCGACATGGAAAGTTTGACCACCGTCCTGTGATAAGAGTACTAAAATTGACTTCCTTCTGCATTGTAAACCAAAAATATTTATTCAACAGTCTCATCTTTTCTGCCCTGTTGACCGTTGCTCTACTCTTGCCATCTAGAAAAAAAACTTGTACTGCAATTCTGTTTACTCCTAATACTTTTCAAGCTGCTTTTTCTCTTGTCTCAAAGCAGGTATTTCTCCTCTGCTTCTTTGAACTCCTTAATAAATTTGAACAATTATGATCTTTCAGAAATTTCCCTTTTAAAAATATCTATTTATCTGAATATCCTCCCCAAGACAAATCCCGGTTTGATTTTGTTCGCTTTGTCTTTTTCCCTTGACCAGCACTGCCTTATTGCGCAGTTCTGGGAGGTTAGCATCTAGTAAAACGTCGCTAATTCAGAAATACCATTTATATTTTTCTGCCTAAATTCTTGCAACTGGACAGTTCATCAGGCAGAAGATATTAGAAAAACTGGCAGCCATAATCGTGTGGGTGGAGGTGAGGACATCTGCTCTTTATATCATGAGCATTGCCAATGTGCTATAGACATATCCAGGTTTCTGTTCCAAAACCCCCTCAAGAATATACCGTGTGGAGTTCCAGCTCGCTGGAACCTCCTGCTTGGTTTGGGAAATTTTGGCAAGTTGTTTTCCTTCTGTAGCTTGTTCGTAATTTTCCTGGTCTTTACTACATGGGTAAAGTGTGCCCAGATTTCATGTGCCATTCTAACATATGTTCCGTGATTACATACAGGATGTATAATCACTCTTCTTTACTGCATGAGTTCAGCTGGCACCACTCGCTGACACAGTCCAGTGCCGCGAGAGAGTCTTGGGGCAAAGCGTGTTCAAAGTTGGTGCTACGACTGTGACAGCAGATGAACGGCAGCGTGCCTTCCTCTAAATCTTTAATGCGCGCTTGTAGACGCGTCCTGCTCACTCGTCCTGGAAGCGCTGGGCACAGCTGAGCTAACAGCCTTGAACATTGCCCAATGTGCTGTGACTGGCACGAGCCACCGCTTCGCTGCTCATCTTCATCCCAGTGTTTGTGGCCACCTCGCCATGCACTGTCCCTAGGAACAGCCCGAGAGAAGGAACAGGGGTCAACAGCAAGCTCAACTTGAGGGACTGCAACTCCACCCTGCAGCCTAATTCTTATTGTATCATCCCAGCCTGGGTTCATTTATCCAGCAGGCTCATGGTCTTCCATGCCCTCGATCAATGGCAGAGTCATCGGTCACTCAGGTTTCTTTGAAGGGCCAGCACATGACACTTCCCACTGCTGTTTCTCTCTGGAGGGCCACCATGACCATGATAACATGAACTGAGTGATGGGCCGGTGATGGTAGAAACATGAACACACCCAGAAAAAATGCGTGGCAAAAACTGGACAAGCCTAGCTGTTTGATTGGAGAAAAGAAAAGGTAGTAAGAGTACCCTAAATTATCTTGTGTATGAAGATTTACTCTGTAATGTGTCAAGGAATAAAAATCCAGAGTAGCGTGTGAAATCAAACCTCTGTACCCCTGAAACACGGAGTATGGTTATGGTGAGTCTGCCAAAGCACAGCAGTGCTTAAAAACCTCAGAATCAGATTTTTTTAAGTACTTAAACACCTATAAAGATGGATAGACAAACTAACGGGGATTTTTGACCCTTGGAGAATCCGACTCCTGTTGTGACAATCCAGTTGTCTTGAATACCCCACAAGGCGCTGATCATCCGCTCCTTACAGAGCTTTAAAAACCTGGCCCTTTGATGCAAGAAAAGAAAGATACTAATCTCAGAGAGCGCTTTATCTTCTCATTGTCCCATCACAAATTCTTGCACAATATCCCAGAGTTAACACAAATGGGTAACTGTTCAGTTATCTTTAAAGGCCTGTGGGATTTGATAAGCAATTTCATGGAAATAATCTAAATATGCATAATAAAAAAAGGAAGTGATGTTCTGTTAATGCATCACTTTTATTGTGACAAGTTTTTCTTCAAATAAAAAATAAAAGTGTAAAAACTTAGAATTGCAGTACTGTTAAGCACCTCCTGGGATCATTATAATAGACTGTACAATTATTACCTGAGCTGAAGCGCCTTTTTTAAAAAAAAAAAAAAAAACACAGCAATAAATGTAATTTCATTGCTCTACCCGATATGCAAAATCTGCCTAGCATCTATTTCCAATATAAAATCAATTTTACATTTACTCATAATACTGCATGGAACCTTACTGAAAATCTTGATATAATTTCTATAGTATTTTTAAGATTTGCACTAGAGTAAAGCTCAATGAAACTTTTAAATGGTTTGCTTCCATCATGTCACTAAAACATTTTTTAATGTATTTTGCTTGGTATTATGAAGGTCGAGAAAGAATAACAAAGCTATTTCTCTCTGCAACCTCCTACAGTTTTCCCCCCACTCTCTGGTCCTGATTTCACAGTTCTGCACCCCAGCTTTTCATAGGATATCATAAGCTTAGATAAAGGAGGAGTCAGATGCCCATATTTTGTCTCTACGCACTACAGTTCTGCTGACCTAAATGCAGGAACTCCAAATTTACATAAGATTAAGGGAGACAAGAATTATTACCCCCAGCTCTTCGGTGCCAATTATGCAAGCAGATCTGTGTGCCCACACAACCTCTGTTCACCTCAATATATTGGACTGTGTGGGTGGGGTCAAGCCGGCACATATTTCGGTGATGACCAAATCTGTTAAGAGGAATCAGAAATGTTGCAATCCATCTCATACCCGAGAACGGTGAAATCTTCCAATAAGAAAACCTTACCGCTAAGAATGCTGAGTTTGATTTTTAGGCAAAAAAAAGTTGCCACCACTTTTGTAACCACTGGGTCTTGCTTCTCTGTTAAGTGGCACCAAAACCAGGCTGAGCAGCTTTTCAAGTGAACTTCCTACCTAGTGTAACCACCATGTTTTGAAGCGCACCATTTTTTGTAGCAGTTATTTAATAAGTATCTCTTATATCAACAACATGGACATTTGGTTGCCATTTCTGGTTTATTATACTTGTACACAGGGGTCCTACTGGCTTGTGAAAATGGACCCTCCCAAACTGTACCTTGAAGGAAGCAGCAAAATTTGTTTCGATGTCTTTTTAGCTCTGTGCTCCACATGAAAGATTACCTGCCAAGCAGTGACAGCAGTGCATTAATATATAAAATAATTAGGAGGAGCACTTAATGAAATTATGTGTGTGTTTATACATCCTAAGCCTCATGGCCACATTACCTCCTCTCTCATCAAACCACAGCACAGCTACTTTGAGAAGTATTATTAGTGACTTCTCTGCCTACCAAAAGAGTCCGGAGTTCATCCAAAAAAAAGTGCTCGCCGGTGAGGACATGAAAAGCCGTTTAGGCATGCCCGGCTCTGCCTGCACCTTGCTTTCACAGCAGATTATCTGGAAGGAGATGGGCTCCTGCCGCAGTGGCAGGGATTGCATAATAGTCCCCCGAGAGCACGAGAGTGACTTTGAAAGTTTTATTAGGTTTTTATTAGATCGTGATACCCATTTGCAGTAGCCAGCTTGTCCAGTTGCTCGCAAATTATGATAATTTGAAATACTGTACTGGATGCTATAGGCTGCCCTTAAGTTTCCCCAGAGCATATGACTCTGAATTAAATGCTGCTAACTCCTCGGCACTGGGGAGGATGAATTCTCCCAGTATGAAGGGAATTGTCTGCATTGGATTCGTTTCGCCATGAAACTGAAGAGAAGAGCATGTGACATGATGTATTTTACAAGGTGCTTAACAAGAACATGATTGGGAAAAAATTGAAATCCATGAAATCAATGCTATAACCTAATACTGTTTATTCTTAGTGACTACTGGAGCACAACAAGATCAATGTCAGGACAGCACTATTCACTCTAAGTATCAATGACCTGGAAGAAGTCATGTAAAAGGATGGGACCTGCCAATGGCACAGCATGGGAAGAGGCTTGCAAGGAGAAAATATGAGCAAGAGTGATGCAGCTCAGAACGGCTTGAATTGGCACAGAAATAGGTAGATGGAGCAGTTCAATACAAAGAAAGCTGAGACTATTCTCTAGGAAAAAACCCAGTCATATTGCTATGCCTTCTCTGTCCTGCATTGCAGGGTATGAAGGGAGGGCAGACAAGCAGAGCAGAATGTTAATTAGAGGTGCTATAAATGTACGCGCAGGTAACGAAGAGAAGAAGCAGACAGCAAGGAAGAGAGCCTGGAAAGGGGTTCTGCTGGGGGTTGGCAGAATGAAGTTAACCAAAAGCACGAGGCAAAAAAACTTTATATCTTCAAGTTCACTACATCTCTGCTAGTAGGCTTGTTCAGAGACCAGCAAGTTGTACCTGGGGTAACCTGTTCAGCTTTATATCTCTGTGCCCTAGCATATGGCTTCACATTTAGCCATCTCAAACCGATATTTCAAATGCGCCAAGGTTACCAGTCAATCCCGACTGCTACGCACACTTCTGTGTCTTGCTTTACTCGATCACTGTGTTACTGTGATTGGACACAGTAGCGTAGCTTCTGAGGATGGTAGAAGGCTAAATATCATAGAATCATAGAATCATAGAATGCTTTGGGTTGGAAGGGACCTTGAGAGATCATCGAGCCCAACCCCCCTGCAGTGAGCAGGGATTGAACCTGTGAACTTGGCGTTATTAGCACCGTGTTCTAACCAACTGAGCTAACCCGGCTGGTCATATCTGTATTAATGTTCTTGTTTCACTCATCTGAATTAACAGTAGCAATTGTAAGATTAGCAGCATGGAAGAACTTGCCAGCAGAGCAGGGGATGCCCCGACCTCTGTTAAGAGAGGTGGGCAATGGGGAGATGCAGCAGTTCTGCACGCTCCCCAAGAAATATCCCATTTCCAGAGGACTGAAGGACCAAGGCATCATCCCAACCCTGGAGAGAGGTCCCAGATGACGTCTGTGTTAAGCACTGTCGGAGCGGCCGTGGGACGTAGCGCTCAGCAGGTCCAGCACCTGATGCTTCATCTCCTTTCCACTCTTGTCTCCAGAAACTGTGCGATTCCCACCCGGCTTTTCCACCCTGCTGCCGGACACCTGACACAGACACCGGGGTCATGTCTTCTTCTAGCTGTGACGGTTACGTCCCCAGTCTCGCATTTAGGATTATCACCAGACATGAGTAGAAATCCTTGTAAGGATATTTTTTTACTTTTTTTTTTTTTTCTTTTTCCTGCTTGGATTTCTTTCTGTGCTTATGGCTTCTCAAAGTTGTGAACCAACTTCTTGTCAGGCTTCTTTGACTAGAAACTGAAACTGCAGTGAGTGGCTCTGGCAAAATCTGAAAGATTTAGTATTAATATATTGATCAGCTTATCAGAGTTGATCCCAGCTGTGTTCATATTTTCCACTGGAGGACCTAAAAAAATAATGCAGCATATTTCTTCACCATAGCTTAACTGTATTTCAGGTTATGTAGTCATGTACTATAATAAAAAAAAAAGCCCTTTTCTAGTGTTATTTTCAGCATTGCAAAAAAATTCCAGAGCTGGCAGTTTTTACAGTTTCAGTCCAAGACCAAGCTTCAATAAGCTCACACAGCTCTAATGATTGTTAGTGAAAATGTAATGGGCCATTTGAAATACAAATGAACACTGGTAGGTAAAGGGATTTTTTTTTTTTTTTTTTTTTTTTTGTGGAATCAATTTACACTAGCTATTTAAAAAATATTAAAATAAATGTAATGCCATTAAATGTAAGCTCAAAACCCATTGAGAGCATTAGTGGCCAAATCTGCCAAAAAAGTAGTCATGCCAAGAGCACGGGGCCAGATTCTGCTCTCAATTACATTGGTGTTAAGCCAGGATAACTCCCCTAATTTCAACAGGCTTGTTCTGAAATACGGTGCGAAGTGGGAGCAGAGAGGAACTCCTTTCCCCTCTAGGTACTTTTTGCAGAGCCCCAATTTGCCCTTGGCGACCCGGCTCATTTCTCAGCAACCTCACATATCCTGTACGTTTATCCAGTGTCCCCTTTTGCCAGGACAAGGAGATGGGACCGACCTCCAGACAGCGGTGAAGGTCTGCTGCAGCATTTGAGGAGGGGTCAGAAAGCAGCAGATAGTGTTGTTCAGCAGGTGCCGTGTTTTGGAAAAAAAATTAATGGACCAAAACAGTAAGAAGAGCTAATAGGAGGCTGTCACTGCAGAATAATTAACAGCTAAGTAGAGTTCAAAGTTTTGAGGGCAATGAGCTAAGCAACAGGGGAAAAAAGAAAGCTCTTTTAAAATAGTGTTTAATTTTATATTACTTACAAAGAAAAGGAAGGAAAAACAGCTAAATCATGCAGTTAATATTTATTTTAAAAATTTATGATAATATCCCGAATTCCCTTTAGTAGTCAAGAGCTTTTGTGGGTAACCCCTCCCTCCTCCTACATGACAATTTCTAGAAACTATTAAATATCATATTAATATACTTCTTGGGGAAAAAGGAAAAAATATTTGTGTTGGCATAAAGCTCTGCTAGAAAGGTTGGCTCCTGCATCCCAGGTGATAAAACCAGGCAAATAACCAGGCAGCAAAGAGAAAAAAGGTGTTTCTCTCCTCTACTCTGACTTTCATCCTTATTGCTGGAGGAATCTGGAAAAAGTACACAGGATTTTACTTGGACTTGGAAAATTGATCTGAGTGAGGTTTATTATTTGCTATTGCAAATAATCTTCTAATCAAAGGTTTCTGTTCTTAAAAAGAACAGTTGCCTGCTTTTCAGGTGGCAATGATGTATTTTTTCTTTCCATTCATTCTCTTTATCTCCAGTTTATACCTTTTATTTTCACAAATCCAAGCCAACCTTTCCTGACCATGGTGCTAGCCAGCGCTCAGCACCATTTCAGCCATGCCCCTTCCACCAGTGGCCAAACCGTGTCCAACTAGAGTTCACAGTTTGGGGTGATAACTCAGGGTATGCCAGTAAGACCAGCCAGGTTAACAAGATATAACAGAATAACAGAGAAAATATGACCAATATCTTTTCAATCCACCAGCTCTGCAAACACTTGCACAGAGGAAAAATACTACATTTTGTATTGGCCAGCACTACAAATATTTTTATTAAGATTTGTTGGGGGAGAAATATTATATAGGCACATACTTATCTTTTTGTTCACAACATGTAAATAATACAGAGTACTATTTGTCATGTTCCTTGATTTCATGATGGTTGCAACTGGCAACTGAGGAATAATTTCCTTTTAATTATTGTTTAGTTGATTTTCTGTTTAATTACTGAAGTTATGTGAATAAGGCTCCAAAATATGCAATGCAAGATCTTTCCGTACAGTAGATTTTCTTTAATAATAATGGTATTTGTATTGTATTCAGTCTGCAGAATGTATTTTTTCAGCAATGAAAAGCAGCTACAGATTCTTAAAGTGTGTATTTTTCATTTCCTTAAAAAATATTGGAAGGAGTTTTTCTTCTGTACATTAGTACAAGTACAGTGTCCTATGTAAAAGATTTAGGATTTAATAGGTTTGACATTGGAGGGAGGTAAAATGTATAAAGTTGCCGGTCTCAACAAGACAAAAGCCAATGGATCTAAAAATACAGCCCTCGGGCTCCTCCTCTGGCCTTTGCTTTGCTGCCAGCCTGGACAAGGGAAAGCAGCTTTCCTCCGCGCTCTAGGGCTCTGAATTTGGGAAAACCGAAAGGGAACAATGCCCCAAGAACCTCTTAGCTACAAGTCAGGGTGCACATTTTTCTGCCTGTTTATGACATAAATGGAATTTAAAAGAGCTCCGAGTTCCCTGCTTTTTCAACAGACTTTGTAGAAAGAGCTTTACCTTAAACAGAGCTATCTGTTTTTGAGCGGAGCAAAGTCGGTATTTTGAAACTGCAGAGCAATGCTAATTTTATTCACCAGTCTTTCACCACTAGACTGGGGTTCTTGTTGGGTCACCGGAAAATAAACTTGTTTCAATGGCTTTTATAGCCAGATAAGATCCAAAATGAGGTACTCGTGCCAAATAGCACAGAAAGACTTGAACAATAACGCACTGCAAAGAGCGATGTTTAGATCAGGTTATTAAACGGGGGGCGGGGGGGGGGGGGGGATGTGTATGTGTTTATAACACACATGTGAGCACTTGGGAATATTTTGAATCTTTTTCTGCTGTCTTTTCTGAACCAGTGTTTTGACTGATTTCAGCGGGCGTTTTGCTTGCATGAAAGCTTCCAAATTCAGCTCCAGGTCTAAACATTTAGGTTGCTATGTGCCTGGAAAGCCAGAGGAATTAAGATATTTGCCCTGCTCTCGCTGCACTGGAGCTGACTCCCTAGCACCCTCGCGCTCCTTGGAAAATCCCAGCTATAGTTTATCTGAAATTAATTTGCCCACACTGTTAAGTCAATTACCCAAAGGAACAGAGACTCGATTAAAAATCTATTTAGTTCAATAGGAAACAGTATACTTGGGATCAATTTTTTTTTTTTCTCTTCGACTGCAAAGAATCTTATTGTACCCCTGTATAAATAATAAAGGTAGCATACTATCCTCTCCTGCTCAAGCACGACTGAGCAGATACAGACTGTGCGTAGCTCACGTCACGAGCATCCGAGGAGAGATGCTATGAAGGATCTCTCAAACGCAACCTCCAAGGCAGGGTATGTTCCTGCTCCGCGAGGTACCCCAATGCACGGTTCGGATGCGCCGGGCCACGGGTACCGCTCGCTCCCTGCATTTCCAGAGGATGGTTGTACCTGTCTCACCTAGAGAAATGTTTCTATTGTCAAGCCTACAGCAAACTGTGTCCAGACAGATTGGTGTTCTGCTCAAAGGAGTCCCCATGAATCATGTATTAGTTCATTTAAAAGCACTTTGTAGACAAACATGCTCACTCTATCAGCAGGCACGGGGATGCAAATACTTCACTCAGTGTATATGAGCCCTGACAGGACATCTGTGATGCATGGGATTGAGAAACAGCTCATTCCGGAAAGATTAGGCAATAACAAGCAAAAAGGCTCACCGTATTTTGTTCTTTTTCAGCAAAATGAAAATTTAACTTTGCCATCATGTTGGAAACGGAGTAAACACTATCAGCTGAAAACGAGCAGCAGGAAGAGGTAAATGATTTACAAGATATTCTTCAATCATTTAGCAGAAATAGAGGAGTTTTTGGTTTAGGGGCTGGAGTACTCTTGCAGAAGGCAACTGTTCACCAGGAACCTTAATGCTTATATACCTGCTGTGTGGGACTGTGCTTTGGAGGTGAGGAAGAATTAGAAGCATTTAGACTCAATAAATGCTAAAGACATCTTTTGTACTCTAGCTGCTTGCAGATGCTGATTGCTTCCTGTAAATTAAAGCAAGCTAATGAGTGTGTGCAATAGCAAAATATTTGGTGGGCTCTCATTAGCAGATACAGTGTGTGGAATTAATTTCACTGAGAGAATTGTAGAATAATTTATATATCGAAAATGTAGTTCACAAAAGCATCCTGGAAGAGATTCAGACATGTAGGGACTTTGTCTATAAGTGGCTCCAAATTAATTTAATTTGTCAGAGAAAAGACTATAATATTCTAAGTTCTGTAAGCATGAGTGCCAAAGACAAAGTTATACTCTATATGTTCTCAAGAACATTGCTTTCAGCCTCTGCCTTGATGCTGGTGACCTACAAGAATATCTTCATGATAAGTAGGGTACGATCCCTCCAGTTGTGTATTTTCTACTAGCCCCGGGCTTTTGTAATGGCTAAGGTGGTATGTTTACTAACTTTATCCCCTGTTTCTTTTAATTGTGTGGTCATATGTGAATGAATCCTATCGTCACATTAAATGATACAAGCCTCTCACCTCTCCACATTTAGGGCATGTTCATTTTTTTGATCCTCAGAAAGTAGGAGTTCATTTGTTCTCCTGAAGTCCTAATTTTTCCTTAGCAGTAAACCAAGTACTGGAAATAGTAACTCAGGCAATCAGGGTATTGTTACTGTTCCCAGAAAGGTAATATTTTTGAATAGCTCTGCATATTTAACAAGGAAGATGTGTTTTGAGCAATTTTTAATAAAGTAATATTTTACTTTTCCCATTTCACCCTTGTAGGAAACTGCAAAGATCAGTTCTGGATTGAGATTTCATCCCCAGTCTTGGATCCTTTAACATCCCAGAAGGCACACATGAAAAAGGAAAATCCCCCTACCTACACTGTGAATAGGTGCTAACAGCTTTAAAGAATTACCTACCAAATATTAGGTGCAATTTAAAACTACATTTAAAGCAGCAAGGGTAGTTTAAAAGTCTACGTGGCCAGCTAAAAGTCAGAGAGAGAAAATTACTTGAACACATGTTGGATGAACTTCTGTCTGTGTGGGAGATATTGCACTGGTGGGATAATACATCCTCCATTTAAAAAAATTGGGCAGATTCTATATCTGGCCTACTGTATGCCATACAATCCAAAATCTGGTCAAATGACTTTAGATAATTTCCGTTTACTATAAAAAGAAACACAACTATGCTATCTAAGCATTGTGGAAGATTATTTATATTGAAAGACGTCCTTAGGCTAAACTATTAAACGAGAATAATGGATATGAGCCACCTAAGGCACGTGGAGGACTCGTTAATGAATTACTTTGTGAAACAAAGTCAGATGCTCCGCTCAGGTAGAGGTTGGATTTGAGTAATGTGCTTTTAGAGGAGCAGCCGTACCGAGGAGGGGTCACGTCATGTGAAGACCTGGAAAATGCATGACAAAATGTTCCATACATTACCCTACACCTGCTTCCAGGGCTGTCCAAGGGCCGCTCAGATTACACGGTACAATATTTACTCAGTATATTGTATGTTATATCAATTTAAACACACGCTGTAATTTATTAGATATTTATTAGCTTACATTTTAAGCCCCAGTCTATTTTACAACCCCGATGCCCCCTGTTTTATGTAAAAAGGATATTTTAATAGATATAATTTAAATTAGTTCGTAACTTGATAACTCGTTACAGTCTGCTACTCTAATGAAACCTGCACTAATGACTGCCTTCAGTAGGCAATCCCTAATTTTAAGAATCCATTTTAAAATATTCATAACATATCTGGTGCGGTGTTGTTTGAACTGTATTTAATAGACTTCTCGACTGAGCTTTTCCCCGTGGTTTGTAGAAGTCACTGTCAATAGTGATTCTTCCAGCACCTTCTTTGGTGGGTGCAGGATGGGAGCAAGGGCTGCAGCTTTGGTGCTGGCAGCGGGGGCAGAGAACCCCCATGTGTCCCTTGCTTCCCGGGGGAAGGACAACCCAGCACACATCTTAGAAATAATCCCGAATGAATTAACAGCCCAAACCATAATCGGGAATAATGGTTTATTATGGATTTAATCCAGGTGTATCTAAAAGACAGTAACCCATGTCTCTGTTGTCTGAAGAGCAACTCTGACGACTCGTGTTAGTTTGTGCTGACAACTCCATGAGTTGTCATTCAGTCAATGGACAACTAAATGAGCTGAAGTCACTCTGTGACTTTTACCTCTCCACGGAGGTAGGGTAGGTAAGACACATCTGAAAACCCATGTTTTTTGAGTCTTGGCTCACACATGAAAGTTGTGACATATTGACATATTTCCCAATTGTCTAGAAATAACTCAGGAATTTACCATCACCTGGATCCACCTAGAGCCTGTACCTCTCCAGACCAAGCCCTGCTCATGCCTGGAGAGCTGGCACAGCAGGTCAGGCAACGTTTCCCACTCCACCTGGATCAGCAGGACCTCCTAACGTGGCCTCACCCTTGACTCCTCTTCACTGGGAGGTTTTGCTTCCTAATTAACGCAACGCTTCAGAAACTGCCACCCCAGCCCCGTCTGGCTGCACAGGGAGGACGTGCTGGGGAGCGCGGGAAGCACAACTGCTACACGTAACCCGGCCAAAATCCCAGCAAACACCCAGGCTTCCCCACCGCCGCCCCTGAAGAGCATCTCTGTCCTTTAAGTGCTGTGCCGCTTTCTCGGGGGACTCCTCCTAATGCAGTTCTCTCCTTCTGCCTCACTGGCTGCCAGGGAAGGACGCGCTTGGGGCCTCTGTGCACCCCGCAGCAAGGAGCAAAAAGGGAAAGTCAATATACAAACTGTAGTGATTAATATTAAATACCAAACATGCATCTAAAGACAGTATTAATGTTAATGCTGAAACAACAACCAACCAACAAATGCCAGGGTCATAAGAGAGCTGAACACTTGTAGATGTAGAGGCATTATAACAAGTGCTAAGAGCTACTTTAAGCTGCTCGTTGCTTACTGCTTTCACTTTGGTGCTGCCTTAATAAATTTGCCTTGATAAAATCCGCAAGGCAAAAGTTAGATTTAACCTTTGCTCAGATGCCGCGACTTTAGCCACAAAGCAGTGGAGTAAATGCGAAATTACTCTCCAAATGCAAATTACCTGGTGATGTAATTAGCGCTCACAAAACCAATATAAAATCATTTGAACCATAATCTGACTACCAGTTGTTATAGGGGTTTTCCTGATCACCACCAGATATGGGGGGCATCCATACCCCCCCAGGTGTTACTGGGACATCGAGCTGGCATTCTGCATCACCTCCTTTATCATCTATGAGAAAATAAACAAACCAAAAATCTCCCTCAGTGGCAATTTCCAAGGAGAAGAGAGCACCAAATGGATTTTAGAGAGGCAAACATGAACACATGAACAGAGTTTGGGCCAAATGTCCTGCCAGGGGCCAGTCAGCAGGAGCCCACTGCCAAACCCTGGTCCCTAGATCAACACCTCATCCGTGATAAAAAGCTGGCCTTTAAATCAAAGGCAGCTCACAAAGAAAAAAAAAAAAAAAAAAACCAAAGACATAAATCTGCATTGGCTACCAGCCCAGTGTGATCTTCCAGTATATTTTTGCTGATGCTACTTCTGGGATGGGACAAAGGAAATGGATGACACTGAGACGGTTGTGGCAGGAAGACCACCAGATTGCCCGTAAAGAAGGAACAGGCAGCGGCTGTAGATGACATTGCTGTCATGGGGCTACAAGTTCATCTCCAACTTTTATCCTGCCTCCTGGGAACTGCAGCAGCTCAGCTAACCCAGCTCTACGTTTGAAATGTGCTGAGAAGGGCTTCATCAGAGAGACGTACTTTGTGCCTGTAGGATGCAGGAAGGCAGCAGGGTTCACTTTGGTAATGTTTTTATGAAAACAGAAAGCACCCCAAGTGCTGTAAGGGACTTGAAATTCTTTTGTCACTGCAATATAGACATCATTTTTTGTTGAAATTCACCTAAAACCAGGGCAGTGGTGTAACAGGCATTTCTCTGAGAGATGTCGCAATCAGATGCACACCGGGCACAGAAGCCAGAACTTCATCTCCAAAAAATATGGATCGGTGTTGCATCTCTTCTTAAACAACAGTTATGCAAATACAATATTTCACTTACAGACCTCGAGTTTAGCAGTTGCTTATCTGAACCCATTCTGGTATTACTAAGAAATTCAATACACCCATCCATGGGACATTATCAACAGATGAAATAATAGGTTATAGATGTGTACTCTTCATAAATAGTATCAGTCAAGGACAACAGTCAACCAACTCAAAAGGGTTACCAAATTTCCTTTTTTCCTATAAGAAAGAGAGCAATAAAATTTGTTAATCCATTTGTTTTGGGGTTGGGTTTTTGGGGGTTTTTTTGGAAGAGAATGAAAATCTTTTTGCAGTTGTAACTTTTAGAGTTTGTCAAATATTTTCTTTTTTTCCTCTTCCATAATTATTTTTACAGAAAGCTGTTCTTTCAATCAGGTCACTGAACTCTGAAAAACAAACCTTCAAGGCTGCTTTTGAAAAATTGGACCTTACTTTCCTTTCAATCGAAAGATTCACAACTTTCGTGTGTGAGCCAAGACTCAAAAAATAACATAAATCCTTTCAATGCTGTCTCTCTCTTTGACTGTGTAACAGATATTTCTGCTAACATTTACTTTTGTAATTTTTCACATTATTCTAGCTCTCAGAGGTTAATATTTACCATTCATTTTGATATTCACAAACTACAGAGGTAGGCTTGCAAATATCCGCCCTGGGAAAATGAGCAGCTCTGCCAGAAAATATGTTCGAGTTTCTTTGTGGAACTGTGGGAGACAACATGCCGTTGACAACATCTCACTGTATTCATCTGTTCGAGTTTTAAACATCTGCACAATCAATTCATACAGTACAATTGGTATTTTAAAAGGATAACCAGATAATTACAGCAAATGTTTTTTAGTCCCTTTGAACAGCGAACATGCGTTGGGAAAAAAAGCTTACAGAAAAACCACAGTGAACTGATATATATAAGGGAAGCCACTGTAATCATATCCCTAAACTGAGACCACACATTCATTTTCTGGTAGGTATCTACAGAAGATACTGCGTGGTAGCAAAATTCAGCAGCAGACAGAGCTGCCTGCAAAAGCTGACCCACTACTTGCAATAATATCAAATCATAAATGAATTAATTTGCTTGCTGACCAAGTAGTTTGCCATATTAAAGTGCAAGTTTGCAAGACATGTATTCTATTATCCCAGATTGCACTCTTGACACTTTACATTATGAACATTTAGCATTCATCCTTTGATATTTTGAACACTGACTACAATGAAGCTGTCAGCACAAAGGAATTTTTTATTCAATTTCCAGATGTAACAAGCAAGGATCTTACAGAACTGTCATTAAGAATACTGAAACAATAGAGATTTGATTATTTAACTACAGAAGACAAAAGAATATCTCAATGGGTGCAGTTTTTAGAGATATGAAAAAGTTTGTGAAAGAAGAGAGGGAAGGGAAGGGAAGGGAAGGGAAGGGAAGGGAAGGGAAGGGAAGGGAAGGGAAGGGAAGGGAAGGGAAGGGAAGGGAAGGGAAGGGAAGGGAAGGGAAGGGAAGGGAAGGGAAGGGAAGGGAAGGGAAGGGAAGGGAAGGGAAGGGAAGGGAAGGGAAGGGAAGGGAAGGGAAGGGAAGGGAAGGGAAGGGAAGGGAAGGGAAGGGAAGGGAAGGGAAGAAGAGAAGAGAGGAGAAGAGAAGAGAAGAGAAGAGAAGAGAAGAGAAGAGGAAGAGAAGAGAAGAGAAGAGAAGAGAAGAGAAGAGAAGAGAAGAGAAGAGAAGAGAAGAGAAGAGAAGAGAAGAGAAGAGAAGAGAAGAGAAGAGAAGAGAAGAGAAGAGAAGCAGTTATTGTTTTGTTTCTAACACACAGAAAACAATATTTGCTCTAAATACTGTTCACAGTGACTAGGAGAGAGATCATTTACGCCAAGGCTGCACTGGGCTTGTTCTGCTCTTGTCACCATGATCTAACTCTGGTAGTACATTGTGAGCAAGCAGAGATCATTGATTAATACTGCCAGACAGCTGCGTTGGAATCATCAAGTCAATACTGTGTGCTCTTGGTTAAAAAAGAAAAACAAAAATAATGGAAAAAAAAAAAGAGAGCGAGATCAGTGTGTTTTGATCGGCACAAGCTACATAATCGAGATTCAGTCAGCAGCAGGGACAGTAAACCTCTCACAGGGCGAGCAACCTTGTTTTGTCTCATCTTAGCAAGTAGCTAAAATTCTCACACAAGTGCCAATTCCCCAAAAACTAGGATGCAATTGGCAGCCCACCCAGCCTTCTGGGGTAATAGAAGAATATATTTATATATATGTATGTCTATATATATATATATATTTACAGACCGCATGAAACTAAATTTAATAAACATTCCAGGAAGGAAGGGACTTGGCAGAATAGCCAGACAATGAAATAAAGGGTTTTTACTACATGGCTGTATTTTAAGACCTTGCAGAAAATGAACTCCTCAGTGATCACATTCCAATGAACTTGGAAATGCTTTTCAGTACGCCATGCTGTATCACTTACCACTGGACAGTGATTATTTTAAAGCCTCAATATAAGACACAAATATTTGATTAAAACAAATTCCACCCTAAGGCTGGGTGTTTCTTTTTTATTAGGGATTCAGATACAGAAGTGAACTGAGTGACTACAGTCTGCTGATGTCTCAACAGCATCGACTGTGCAAAAGTTCAGCTGTACAGGGATTCATCTGGAGTACTCACCACCATTGAAAATAGTAATAAATAGCATTTTGCAATGCTCTTTGCATTTCTTTATCTGTCCTTATTGTGTCTGAGGCGCGTAGATGAGAACACCGGTTTATCTCATCTCCTTCATCAGAACTGCAATTGGAGCATATACAAGCAATAGTTTTTTAAAGTGCCACTAGACTCATAGCTGTATCCAGGTAACAAAATAGCAAATGAGAGAAAGAATACTGGAGGTCGTGGAAATACAAACCTATAAAGACACACCTCGGATTCCTATGCATACTCAAGTAACAAGGTAGGACTGCAGGGAACAAGTTGATGGCTTGCTTTGTGCAGCACTACAGACAACTACACTTTTTCACTCAAATTCATTTGCTTATGGGGAACCAGGGAAATTTTGACTAGAGCTGGCCAAAGCTTAATCTTTTCAGTCTATAAAAAATTTAAACAGTTTGCTCCCATTTCATAAATGTTGACTTTTCCCATGAAGGGAGAAAATATCATATCAGAATGTTTCCTTAAAAAGAAATGGGAAAGGACCCTCCAGCCTGGAAAGCCAAGACGTGATGCTTGCTACATCCTAACTCCTCTGCAAGGAATGGGGCAGTGGCAGAGGCTCCCCAACTGGGGGCTGTGGGTGCTCTTGGGGGCTGGAGCCTCACTTTTGGGGACACCATTGCCAGGCTCCGCTCAACCCCTCCTGCACAAACTGTCCCATGTTGGTGTAGGGAGATACATGTGGTGTGAGATAGGTGTGGTGGGGCCTCCTAAAAACTGACAATCACTTGGTATGGTCCCCTGGTAATCCATGAAGCAAACAAGCTGCTGACTTGTTCTTCTTTCCAAGGATCAAGTGCTTCTGCAGTCTTTCAGCTACAAGGAGTCTCTATGGAAAAGAAAAAGGCGAAAAAATAATTTTCATTATAGCATCATTAGAAACCAGTACAATGTAATGTCAAGAACCAGAGCTGTGGGGAGGTCCCATGCATGCCTTTAGACAGGGGTCAACCTCACTTAGAGCCAGGATTAGCAGTGGGCTGAGTCATGCTCCAATCATTTCCTTAAAGAGAAAAGGAAAAAATAATGGACCTGACCCTGCGTTGAGGTACTCCTACACCATGTTTTTGGTTGCATGTGAGGCCCTGATGCTTCAGCATGGCCAATGTCAAAGGAAAATCCCACAAAACTCCACCTGGTTGCAGAAGTGACTTCTGCAAAGTCAAGGTCTGGATGTCTAAGTGGGAAGGGAGTAGATATTCCACAACACACCTGACACAATGCAGTTGAACAGGAGACCAAGAACAGTAGTTTTTCTTCTGCCATTTAACATACCTCATAACCCTGAGGACATTGTCTTAAACAAAGGCTTGAACTCTGAATGAATTGTCATTCTTGCAGCCTTGAAACCCATGAGAGTGCAACCCTTGCCAGAAAGATCTTGAAGGGGAGAAGAAAAAAAAAAAAAAAAAGAATAAACTTGATAATTATGAAAAAACGAATATGCACATCCATAGTTTTGCTAAGTTTGGGATTGACTAGAAGAATCAAAGTGGTAGCCTGGAGAGAAAATCTCTATTTGAGGTTTGAGGTTAACTGACAAAAATCAAACTTAAGACTGAAGACTTGAAGAAGAGCTAAAACCTATAAGAAACCTTACAAGAAAAAAATATCAGATTACTTTTTATGACCGAGAGGCAAAACTAAAAAAAAATATTTCAGACAGAAGAGCTGTTATTTTGGTAGCTTTGAAACAATACGTAACTAGCACAAAAGATAATACGATACAAGACAGGTAATCCAATCATTTTAGAGTTTATGACTGCAATCTTCTCCACATGAGAGACTTGATTGTGCTTCGTTTCTTTCCATAAGTGAATAAATTCAGGGAGTCACAAGCGCGATTATTCAGATTTCTGTTTTCTACTCAGGCTTCAAATGTCAGAATCAAAGGACTAGTGGCCTTGAGTGCTGCAGGAAAACTTCATACATGAGCCTGGATTTTATCCGTGCATGAAGCAAAATTAATATAAATGGTACTGCTCCCCTAGTATTTCTTTCCTTAATAATGTCAATTTAGAATATTCCTTATTCCCATGTAATAGATGGAAAATGTGGTAGTCTAAAGACAAAGAAACTGAAAATACTGAGAAAACAGTGAACTATGTCTAAGCAAATGTTATTAGCAATACCCTCCTTTCCAACACTGGGATCTACAACAATGTCCATGTCTTAAGCAAAAGCAAGGACATCATTTTGACTAATAGGACATAACATGGAGACAGATGCAGCACTTAGGATATGTTCAATGACCAAGTTTAAATCTTAGAATTCAAAGTTCCTGTTCGCCTGCCTAATCCTGAACTGATCCTGGAGTCTTCAACTCTTAAAATACTAGTTTTGGTCATTTCTAGTTTCAAATATAGCTTTGCACCCACACTAAGCCCCTACATGTTGTCAAGATATCCCAGACTAGAAGCCCCCATCCATGTATCTATACCTGGGAAGCACTTAAAGCGCAGTGAGCTGGAAAATACAAAATAGCAGGTTTATCCTTTCCAAACGCAGCCGGGGAGAACCCCTCCTGGTACACAAAGGCTCAGTCTCGAAAGGGTTCACACCAGCCAGAGAAGAAGCAGAGTCTAATTTCTCTCTAAGTTCCTGAGCAATTTTTCCAGCTATTTGGGTTAAAAGTGTGTGCCTTGTGCTGGCAATGTTCTACTTTTCAGAAAATAACGACATCCTTGCAGCTAGATATACCAGCCTACAAGCAATTAGGGCACTTCCTTGAGAGAAAGAAGTCCCTGACCAAGTTCAAGGACTTTCTTATTTATTTTACATTAAGTAGTCATTGAAGAAAATACGGAAAAGTTACAAGAGCAGAGACCAAAACTTTGTTCTGTGATCATTATATTATCATAGCAAAGAACATACAACTACCACCGTTTAGTCTTCCCTTCCTCTATTCTGCTTATTTTGGGGGAGATTGCAGGTAGCTAGGCACCTTAAACAAAGGACTGAGGCTGCGAGTCCTAAACAAGGCTGAGGGAGGTGTGGGGTTTAAGTGCGTCTAACATCTGCATTTCCCATTGATTAGTTTGGGCACTCAGGACCTTTGCTGTCACGGGTAACTAGGGCTTTCCAAGATGCTAAACAGTCCCCAGGCACTGCACAGGCAGCCCAGGCATCTAAATTGGTGCTCTGCGCTCTTCTCCTGGGACAGAGAAAAGTCCCTTTGTGCATCCACGCCGTTGATTGAGTTCAGGCTGGGAGCATGCTTTTGAAGACCATCTCCCAGGCGTCCCCACTTCCCTGATGTGGTTAGCATCACACAGCTGTCATGAAGCACATGGGCTGGATCTCTTTTGGGTGAAACTAAACCAGAAGATGTGTTCCAGCCAGTAATGGGTCTGCAGTCAGCAGGACCAGACTTGCCATCATCTGAAGGGAACAACCTGGAAACGCATTTATAGTGGACATCTGGTACTCAGTACCAACAATTTCACTTTGCAGATCTGTTCCAATGAGTTATTGCCAGTGTAGTTGCAGCCGTTGTAAGGCAGCTTTATTAACCTAAAACATTTCAGAATGCCATCCTCTCACTCTTCAGAAAATATAATCTTTCCCATGTTCAGATGCAGGAGCGGGCAGCAGAAGTTTAGGGTTATTACCACATTGCATTGGTCCCCATGCACGAAGATTTCGAAGTGCCTGTAAACCTCAGCCTGGAAGATAAGTAGGCATTGCCTACATTTCAAGCAAGGGTAACAAAAGAGCGGTAAAATAGTTGGTCCAAAGTCACACAGTGTGACAGAAACAAAATCAGAACAGAAACCAAATTTCATCATTGGTCTTGTGCTTTAACCTAACAACTATTATTAATTAAGTAAATCTGATGCTGGATTAACCTCGCATAAAATTCTGTGAATGATATGAGCTCTCCTCCATATGTAGCGCTGGAAATATCCCACCATTTCTAGAATAATTCAGCAGTGGGGATATGAACAGAGCAGGAAGACCAAAAGGCAGTAAAAAAGCAAAAGGAAATTGGCTGCTGCTTTACCAATTTCCTGTTGGGGCTCTTCAGGCTGTATTGCTCAGGACAACCATTACAGAGAAGTTTGCAGCTCTGGAAAGCTTTTATTGACCTCTCTGTAAATACAAAATGGCCCATGAATTAAATGGGAGGGTCACTATGAGGAAGTTCAACAGACTTGGCAGATTCTTGGGAATAAGCAAGAGCAGGGATCAAGAGGACTGATTGAAAACGTGCAGTTATTGTGCAAAAGATTCCTTTTCTTGGGAGCAAGCTCCCTGGGGTTTTCTAGGCCAGGATTTACAAGGCTAATGAAGGGTGTTGGTTTTTTCCCTTCTGTCACAAATATTTCAGCTAAAACAAGCCAGAGTTACAAGCAACTGTCTAGCTGCTGAAAAGATGTTTGCCAAAGCTTTCTGTCACCCAAGCAATCCCCTTTCCCTCCCTCATGTGCATACTCTCTCGCTCCGTCTAGTCGCATCCTGGCTCTTGAGACGGGACTTGGACATCGGCACCACCGAGCTCTGTTCACTCGGCCACACAGTTTTCCCCTGTTTCTCTAACTACACCAAAAATTGAGCAAACACAGCTGTGTGAAAACCCTTTCTCTTGTATTATTTCTCCCTCCTTTTTCTGTTTTCTCCCTTTTTGCTAGCATTACACAATCAATATTTTATTTCCATTTCATTTTATAAGGAGTTGGAACAACTTACAACCATTGCCTTTACATGAATCCCCCTGTTATTATAGGAAACTGTTTTATCCAACTGGGCATTGTACCCCCTTGGTTTGAAATTAAGTTCTTCAATTAGTTAAAAAACAGTAGAGGGCATAAAGATTCCTCTTTTTATCAGTGATCACTGAAAGACTTATTTGCATGGGATCTGTGCACTCATGATTTAAATCATAATCTCCTTGATAAAATCCTAAATCAAATGAACGGAGCTCTTACTACTTAAAGTTCCCAGCAAATTAGTACTGTGGACAAAAGAGAGAAGCCTGACAATATTTGAAAAGAGATCTATGCTTTGGTCTTGAGATCTGCATGCTTTGAAGAAAAAAACAAAAATATGTAATTCAAGAAGTTACAACTAACTTTGAAATGTCTGGTATATTCATTTCACCTGTATATTTCAGAGCAGCAGAAATCTCTCCCTTTAAGCTCTGCTGCTGGTGCTGTTGTTTTTAATCAGGAAACCCACTTTAGGACGTGCTGACAAAACCGGCTTTTCTGTAACGTCCTCAGAATAAAAACACAATTATTACAGTGTGCAAATGCTCGTTTATCAAATTTGTTCGTACTGATGTAAAAGCCTTGGACGAGGACACGGTGTGGCTGAGATTTGTAAAACACAGATGTGTGGGAATCGCTGCCTGAGCCCAGGTAGGACCAAAATCAGAGCATATAGAGACAGAGGAGGGAAATGATTAGCTCTTCTTTGACTGACAATTTCCAAACATTAATGACCTTGAAGACTGACCAGCAGAGTCAGCAAACAAGTGTGTGTTAGAAGAGAGAGAACTTCTTCAAACGTAGGTACCTCGTCCGCAAATCTCCTGAGTCCTCTCAGGTATGAAATAGAAAGCTTAGCCAATTTGTAAAAGTGAAAAAGTAGACAGGCTTCACAGAAACAGAAAATTAATAAAATGTACAAGTCTGTATTTATTTTAATTTGATGTAACAACCTGGAAGTTTGAGAAGATCCTGCCACTTTTTTTGGCCTTGAAGGTGTGTATACAAAATCATTAATGCATTAAACCGGTAATACGTTTAGGAGTATGTACTCCTATAGTACACACAAATTTTTGTGCCATACAAAGGAGGGTTTTGGGGGGAAATAAAACTACCATAATGGAAATACATAGATGCCTAAAACCTCAGAAAAAAACAAGGGAATATGAACACTGGATGAAAAAAGTTGCTTTCTGAATGCCTTCAGGCCTGACTTTATTTGTTTTGTTTTGCCAGCCATGAGTAATTTGGGTACTCGATAGTTATCCAGTATCCTTTTTTAAGCCCCTATGTTGACATTATGATTGCTTAAATATCTAAAAATATGCTGTTCTCTAGTGGCACCCAAGTGAGTAAAAAAAAAAAAAACAAACCAAAAACCAAAACAAAAAAAAAAAAAAAAACAAATCAAAACAGAACAGGAAAATAATTTCAGGAAAATAATTTCAGAAAAATATTCAGAAGACATCTGTAAATTGCTTCCATTTGTCATGCTTAGGAAGAGAATGCATTCTGCAGATCAAATCCTTTAATCCTTGCAAATGTGATCAAATTTGTATCACAGTAATTTTACATATACAGAAAAGCAGATATTTAAAGTCTCCTTTTACTGAAATGGTGCAAGGAGACATTACTAGAAGAAGAAAACATGTCACAGTGTCTTCCTTCCTTCTAAACTTTTCTTATAAATACAGAACTGTTTATGTTTTCCCTTACCTTTTTTTTTTTTCTCCAGAACAAATTCAAGCAGTCCAAAAAATAAGCCTGGAAGTGAACTGAGATGCTTTTAGCCTTTCCCAGCAGCTCCGAACTGCACACGCATCCCACTGGGTGCGTGCAGACCAGAAACGTCGCCGAGCCAACACGCCGGCACTGCTGGCCTGTCCGGGACCTTCCCGGGGCTCTCTGCTCCTGCTGATGTTAATGCCTCTTAATGGAGCTCTCCTCTAACTGCTCAACCCCTGACTTTTCTACCTAAAACACCATAATTATTATTGCAAAATGCTAAGATACCTCAAACAGGGAGGCAGTGAGATGCCAAGTTATTATGTTTTTTCTTCAACTCCCTCCTCCTGCTTGTCTCTCCTGATTTCAGAGAAAAATTATTTAGAAACATGGAAAATCTCATCTCAGGTGCCTGGCACCAAAATTTAGGCTATCCTTCCTCTCCCCCCTACACACAGCCTCCCCACGGGCTTAGCACAAAAAAGCTCGTCCTAAATAATACTGGAAAGGGTCACATCAGAAGCCACCAGATTAACTCAATTCACCTAAACCTTTATCAGGTATAAAGATATTTTCCCTTCATCTCTTCTCTAGACACCCAGTCAATAATTTAAAGAAAGACTCCTCAATTACTCCATTCACTTAAAAGATATCAATATCATACTTGGGAGAAAAATCCTGTAAAATTCAGCGCAGTCAAGTGCTGACTTTAATGTTGCCTCTTCAGAGGATGCGGAGCTGAGTCTCACATACAATTCCCCTGCCTGCAAAACACAGAGGAAAAGAACAGACAGCACTGGGAGATCCCCCGGTCCTCCAGGAAAAGAGACAGAAATGAAAAGACTAGACTTTTACTTATGTGTTTATCAAGAGCAAGAACAAATCATTTCTGTTTAAAGGAATGATATTGGCACGTGCGATTGCCAGTGGTCCATTTAGTCTGGTGTCTTCTTAGCAGCAGTGGTCCATGCTGGATACTTCTGAGAAAAAGGGAAAGAAACAAAACAAACCCCCAAACCTTCTGGCGAATGGGAATAAATGTGAATTTTAATTCAAATTTATATGGGAATAAAAATGGAGTGTCTTCATATTGTAAGGGAGAATTATTAACAACTTGAGAAGTTGGTCTGGTACTAAAAGGCTAAAAGGTCTTCTAAGTAAAATTCCTGAGACAAATATGATTTTTAAGAGCGGGGATCAAAATTAAGATTTCACTCAGTGAAATTGTCACTGACGCTGATTTTCAGCCAAGATTATGTATATGCCTGATACACGCACATATGTGTTTTCACTTGGTCAGCAGAGAGTTTGAATTTCTTATGTAGACCACCAACTTTGCTGGACATGTTTCAGTTCTGAAAAAAAAAAAAATGGAGAGAAATGCATTTAACTCATTCTTGCCACAAGTAACACGAACAAGGCATCGACAAAGGCCAATGTCTACCCCCAGACACACGCATCCAACAACATTATAGCGGAGTTAACAGGTGTAGCTGCAGGGAGAGTTTAGCAGAGGCTTTAATTAGTCTAACTACTGTTTCAAAGAGACAAATTTGACAAAGAGACAGGTATCTCACCACACAAATCCCTATGTAATCTTATAACGGCCGGAAGCAAATGGGCATCGTTGAAAATTCAGCCAAGGTACCAACAAGTTGCTCATCCTCATCAGCCCAAGCTGTCATTTATCACACACAAAGCTCGCACCTCTTCTAGAAAGGTGGCCTAAAAACCACCTGTTAATGAAAAGCTTTAGATGAAGACCTGAAGACAACGGAGAAAGTCTACTCATCGCAACTTTTGGAAAACTCAGCTTCAGAAGGAAAGACGCAGACACTGGCCGGCAAGTTGGAGGTTTTGCAATGTAAATGGCTCAGATTCAGCATTTGGGTTCCAATAAGGTAATGAAAAACCTGTGGCTGACAGTCCCACCTTTGGTACGAGCACGATTTTCATTTGTTCTTCACTGAAACTCCACCGTAATTCATTAACGTATGTACCATTAAAAAGGAGTTGTAGGGGAATGAAATAAGAGAAGGGCTGATAGATAGTGTTGCATTGATGGGTTCCGCTTGGTTGGTAACATCAAGTGGCAGAATGAGAACAGTTTTTAAGATATGATTAAATATAAATTTTATCAAAGGAGCAGTAAAACATTATAGCTTTAGGCTTTTTAAATTCTGTACACATTCTAGGATTCCAAAAATAAAGCTCCAGCTTCTTAAAATTGAATGTCTGCCTTGTATCATTTAAGCAAGCCCTCATCCTTGCTACACGGCATTTTTATGTGCAGGACAAACCCAGGAGGAATTAGAAAGGCGACAGATTGTCCGGAGGGTGTGCGTACTTGTACACAAATTGTTAAGCTCCACCTTTATGCCCAGAGTCCTTGATATTTATATGACGCCTCTGAAACTATACCCACTCACAACGTGGACTGTGCCCTTGCTTGGACTGAAATCAAAGTCAAACCCACACGTTTTTCCAAACAGAAAGAGAAATATGGAGAGACTGCGCAGCCTGGCACGGGCACACAGCCTCCCTCCCACACTCGGGCGTCACCGCCTACATCTCGCATCGGGTTGGGTGAAAAACAAGGATTTTCTTTAGCCCAGGCCTTCACAAGCAGCTTCTGCCAAGCAAAGCACACTCTCACATCACTCTGTCCCTTCCGGAGCTGCACAAACCTCGTGTGATGCTTTTAAGCGCCGTTATGATGCAAAGAGCAAAGGACCATCCTTGCTGGGTACCCAGGTTTGAGGATCCTTTCATCCTCATGCGGCACACCCTGTTCGTGTTGACACTCCGATCCGCTCAGACTCATTAGAAACAATAATCCCAGCTCAGCTCAGTTTGCCCTCCGAGCATGGCTGCTCCTAGAGCGTTTCCCTACTCTCCCTAAAAACCCTAAACCAAACACTCCTCCTCCCTTTACCCATTTTTGGGAGTTGATCGGACTCGCCACCATGAATGTATGTAATTACGCTGAGAGGATACTTTGTTCTCATCCCATACTTACTTATTAGTAAATGAACACCAGTAATCACACAGAGAAGTAAAATCAACCAGATATTTAATTATTTCCCTTGATTTTTTTTGGAAATGGTTGTGCAGTAGGGTTTCCTAACAACAATAGACCTATGAGAGTGAGATCATCCTAATTTAAGTCAGTGTGCGTTCTTTAGCTGTTAAAAAATACCCATATTAATTAGTTCCTGCTCTAATTGCTACGAAGAATTATTCTGAAAAAGAAAAAGAAAATAAGGAGCAAAGTGCTGTACTATTTACAAGGACCAAAGCCAGAAATAAATATTCAGCATGGCCTTTTTAAGTCAAAAGCCCAGCCAGTTTTGAATAATAAAGCAGGACAAAGTCATTTACACAGAAAAAGCTAATGATTTCTGTATTTTGCTGCTGGTAAAGAATTGAAGGAGAGCTGATTTGAATCTTCCTTCAATCTCCCATCAATAAAACAGAGACAAGGCAGATTCGAAAGCTGATCTGGGAGAGTCATGTTTTTATAATTGCTTTTTACCCTCAGGCGTTTGAAATCCAGAGGGTCACGAGTGCCTGTGTTAGTGCTAGAGCAGGCCAAGAGGCCCAGTCAAAACCCTGAGACACAAATTAATTTGTTTGTGGTTCTCATGTCTAATTTGGGGAAAGAGAAAACTCTTTGCCACTTTGCAATGTTATAATCTAATTAAAGGGAGATACATGTGAAATATTTATGCAACCTTTAGGAAAAAAAAGAGAGAATTTTTTTTTTTTCTCAGTCTCATTTGGGAAATTTTCTGAAATATGGGAATGGAACAATTTATAAAACAAATACAAAAAAGCTGTGGACAAACCATTTGTTTGTAAAAGTTATTTGCAAAATTTCAGGATCGGTTAAGTTAGACGTTCTTGTTTTGAACCAGGAGACTCACAAAATGGCAAAGAAGCAAACCATGACTTCTCACCAGTGCATCCACATGACAGCCAATATTACGTTGGAAAAGAAGCATTATAAGCATAACTCTGCCTAGAAAACATTTAAATTATGCTGTATTAAGGAGATATAAGAAAGGAAAGTGCTATCAAGGGATAAGCTTCATGGAAAAACTATTCAAGTTGCTCAATATTTTGCATTCTTCAAGTGACATGCCTTCCCAAGTAGTGCTCCAGCACAGTGTCGATCTGATTTATCTAGCCAAAACCTAGAGTGACTTCTCTGCATGCAACAGGGTAGCGCATTGCACCGCAACCCTGCCGCATCGGGCGCGCGTGTATTTCCCCATTGCACTTGAATACGCGGTCCCAGCCCCGCTCGATTCATTGCTACAAACTCAAAGCCCTTTCACCGAGCAGCATACGTACGACCGGCTGGAAGGAGACCAGGATTCTGCAGAAGAGTAAAGTGGCATTTCAGAGCCTTACCAGAATAACCCAGTCCTGGATTTAACGGGCTAAACCCAGAAGCTTAAGGCAAGAATGGGTAAGTAGATCTCCCGTCGCACTTCCCAGGCACCGGCTGCGCAACGCTGCTCTACAGCAGCACCATATAACACCCCCCCAGCCCAAATATTCTCCTCAGACGTGTCCATAACCCACCCTGGGGACAGACCCCAGTCAGGGTGCTGAATTCCCCCACCCCGCAGGAAGCCATGGGGCACGGCCGTATTAAAAGATTACCTGCCCTTTGCATGGCTCTTTATTTTCCATCGAGGCCAGACCTCACCACGTAAAGGTGTCCTGCTACCTGAGAGCAATCCAGCTTCACGTTGGAATGCTTAAACAAATTGAAATTTTAATTTTAAAATGGACTGAGTTTTCTAATGAAGCTAGAATCTCCCGTGTCCCTTTTTTTAGCTGATAGTAGAGGAAAAATTCTAGTCTAAAGAGTAGAAAACTCGGAGTAATGTAAACACATGAATATTAAAACTCCACGCACTTTACAAAGGAGAATTCGCTGCAAGGTGAAGAGATGCCGCTCTGTTTACAGCGCACTTTTCCCCAAACAAGGCAGCCTTCCCTTTACGCTTGGTATCGTTAAACTCCATTTGGGTAAAAACCATCACACCGCGTCTTGCTTCAGCACGGCGGCTGACCCTTTCCAAAGGTCCCTTGTGCTGCATAAAGTGTTTGCTTCCTTGGGAAGAACTTAATGAAAATGGACAGTAAATCACTTGATTTCAAGTTTGCATTTGTTTATTTGGCATCTGATTATAACCTGCTCATTGACCTTGTTTGATAGGTGATAGGACAAGCTTAGAGCACTGGCTGATAGCGACAAGCACTGAAAACAGCAAAGGCTTTTAAAACTTTGTAAAATAAGTAATGGCCAAGCAAATATATCACCCCATCCTATGACTCCTGTCCTGTAAACATGTGTGTGGCCCTTAATCACACTAATAAAAGTGCTGGAGCCAAAGGGAATACCTGAATGAGAACGAGTTTGCAGGGCCAGGGCTTATTCCTCTAGGTTTGTCAGAGGAAGCTTGTCAAATAAACTGAAGACTGATAGCTGCTATATTTTCCCTTATTATAATCCAGAAACAACATACTTGTCTGAACAAAATAAAAATAAGTCCTCTTTGAGGCTACTCTGTTTGCCTTGACAGCAAGCTTGGGTTTTAAGCCAAGATTCCAGATTGTTTTTGTGAAAACATTTCCACTTGTCTGAAAGAGTATATATAATGGATATGTGATAGCAGTAATGCAATGCTGAAGTAATCTCTGGAGAATGCACGCATCTCCGGGGACACCGCGCTGCACTGGGTACTACACACCAGGAAAATAAAATTGGTATTCTAACTATATGGAGAATGCCTCCGATTTGTACCTCGCAAAAATACCAGTCCTCATTTATAATTCAGCTGTAATGTGTGCTTTCCTTGTAGGAAGTGTTTTGCTTTTGGTAGGAAATGGAAGTGACAGTTTTGAAGGCTCTTGCTGACTTCATACGGGATCAGAGCACAGAGCTGTGATGCCGTGGCACCGCGTGCCAAAAGCAGCTGGTGGGATGGGCAAGATACTGGGAAAAAAAAAAAAACATTAATCTGGAAAATGGTTTCCTATGCATCCTCCCACTCACTTTTTGTTAACTTTGAAAATCAATGTCATTAACTTCTGCTCAAAAAAGTGTTGAGGGGAGGGGTGGAAGTAGGTCCGTTTGCAGGATGGTGAGGGTTTGTGACCCATGGCAGCACCCGGGGTGCCAGGGAGATGCTGTAATAACTCACAGCGCTGCTTCTTCTGAAGCTGAAGATCTCTTCAATCCCCAGATCAACCCACAGGATTTAGATCACTGGATGAGTGGGAGCACCAGGCTCCTGGTGGGATCCTTCTGCCTCTGGTGTCTACACAGAGAAGGTCTAGAAGTACCTGTGAGAAGCCAAGAAAATTGATAGTAGAGGGCTCTTCTGTCGCACAGGTGAAAAGCAAAGCCAGAAGCACTGCGTGGAAACTGCAACAATCTTCATTTTATTAACAAATGAACACTGGAGCAACCGATGCTATGAATTTTCCATTCTTGGAAAACCTTCTGCTCAACATAATTTTGACAAAAGCTGCTGGAGACACGGGGCTCCAAGGGGGGAGAGTGTGGGGCAGGGACCCACAGCTGCCCCCTCTCTGGCTGCACCCCACTTCCAACCACCGCCCCTCAAGCTGCAGAAATTGCTGCACAAACACGGTCACAAAGACAGACAAGAGTTTTCAAATTTCATAGGCATGTATACCGGCTGTATCCTACTCCTCTTGTTTAATCTTAAGAGCACAGCCAGAGACATGAGCAGACAGGTACAAATATCCAGCAGAGTAGTTGGTACTGACCGAATGGAAAGGGCTGCACCAGTCAGCAAAATAAATATTGCAGCAAATACTGAGTTTTACAGGGGAATGACAGAAGGTAGCACTGTAATGTATCTCATTCGAGTGCATCCAAACAGTATAAAATTATTTTCCAGGGAAGTTAATGGGGTTCCCAAATATGCACATCTGAGGGCAGAATCTGGCCCTGAAGTTAACTATTTGAACGATACAAATTTTAAATTTGAGACATATATCAAAGGTAAGCCTAACTGTTCAGTCATTTTACTGGATCCTGGCATAAGAAAAAGAATTCAATTTTAGACTCTGTAATTCAAAAGGGGGAGAAAACAGTGTAAAATATATTCCTTGAAGAGAGATGCAAGTTTCTCATTTATATTCAATCTCGGATGAGATTTGGTAAATGGAGACCCTTCCACAAAGTGAATATTATAGTGAGGCCGTAACATTTTACTAACACGAATTCATAAGGTGACCCTGGAGATCAACAATAAAACAAAATTCCATAATAGACTTAAATAGCAAGAAGGGCTCGGTGTTTCTGTTGTCTACCCAAATATGTTTCATTCTGTACAGTTTTTCTCAGTGAATATTTCCCTATAATCTTTGTACAGGGCCTGTAAAGAATAAAATACAATTTTGATCAACTAAAATCATGAAGCATTCTTGATAGCTGTACATTAGCTTTTTACAGCTGTCTTGGTTTTTATACTGTCTTACAGAGCGGATTTCCCCCTCCCCATACCTATAAAAGGTAGGTAAATTAAACAAATTATGAACTATGCAGTGGTTGAATACTTTGTAAAATTGTAGAACCAGCTTTTAGAAACCTTTAATGCTCCATCTCCCAGAGGTGAAATGCCAGCCTCCATTCAGGTCTCTTTCAGTTGCCCTTGCCACTTCAAAATGTGTCTGGAAACAGCTCTGCAGATGGCCTCGTATGTTTTACAGGAAATATTACTTAAACATTGGAAAGGATCGAATTTCTCCTGTTAGGAATTACAAATCTGGATTTCATTTTCTCTATTCCCCCCCCAAACCATGGGAAAAAAATGTGACTGTTACATATGACACTAAGGAAGTATTGGGGATTTTTATTTTTTTTAATATGCCACTTGTATTGGAAAATAAAGAATAAATCTTGGCAATGTAACCCGGTTAAATAAGTCCTTTTCTTCATATAAAATAGTAGCTAATCGAAAAGATTTCCCAAAAGCATCAAAGCTTTTTATATACTATGGTCTGGAAAACATATTGCGTAGGATTTCTATTTTTGCTTTTATTCTTACGAATGCAAAAGAATAATAAACTTTTCTTTGGGCTTTGCAGAGAGTTTCTTAACATTTGAAGCATTTCTTACATGTTGACCTTGGTTTATGTATTCTGCAAAGATTCATTAAGCTTATGGGGGTTCTATTGTCAGGAAAATGGTTAGCATTAGTAAAACACACAATTAAAATAGTAGCAGGTGATGTCAGTTTTAGTAGAGTTGACATTAATGACCTGTTCATAAGGGGCAATTTCCACACTAATGTCATGTTCTTTAAATGGAAATAGCCAGGAATACACATTTTCCATGTAAAATAACCCTTTTTGTAATTCATTAAATTCCCTTTCCCCCTATATTTAAGTAGACACCTTTCCAAGAGGGAGTAGAATTCCAAATAAAGACATAGGAAATTAAAATCAGGGTTCCCACAACTAGTCTATTTAATATTCATATTCAGGAAAAGATCCATAAACTCTTTTTCTTCTTTTTTATTAACAAAGGAAGTAAACTCCCCTTGACAGTCTATTTTTCCCAGCCGTGTTCAAGAGGCAGCGTGCAACAACTGCCTTTGTTTTGGGCCAGAGTTAAATAACCTTGTGAGCTGGGCAGAGATACATGCGGGAGGAGATTTCTGCTGTGCCCCATTTGTGGGGACCCATCTCTTTACCTGGATAGAAATAGGATTTGTGCCCTAGTTCTCTGCATGGATGATGTAGACCCTGCAAAGCCCCTGGGGCCATAGCCAACGTGGTGCTGGAGCTGTGGCCAACATGGTGCTAGAGCCATGGCCAACGCAACGCTGGAGCCATGGCCAACACAGTGCTAGAGCCATGGCCAATGCAACGCTGGAGCCATGGCCAACACGGTGCTAGGGCCATGGCCAACGCAATGCTGGAGCCATGGCCAACACAGTGCTAGGGCCATGGCCAACGCAATGCTGGAGCCATGGCCAACACGGTGTTGCTTTCCCTTCATTGCAAGATTTGAGTCGCCAAAAGCACCTCTTGGTTTTCACAGTGATGGCTATGGTGGGAGTGCAGGAAAATACAGGCAGAAAGTGTGGGTGCTCAGCACCCCGAAAGGCCACCCTTCCTGCACCACCTCTTCCCACTCCTCCGTTCCCTGCATGGCCACTTCTGGGTCATTCCACCCTAAAGGCTCACCATGGAGTCACCCCGCTCTCCCGAGCACATGTCTACACCAGCAGCTCTCCATCAACATGATTGCTGTTGTTGCTTTTCTGTTTTCACTCTTTACAGGGAGAAAAAAGCCCAGGCCAAGCGGCACTGACTATGCACTTGTGTCCTTGGACACCGGACACCGCAGCCAACCACCCGACCCACGAGCGCCAGGCGACATCGGCGGGCTCAGCAGATGCAAAGGCAGCGGCAGACACCATTACAGGGACTGGGTTGGCGTCACGGGCCAAATCGAACATTTCGCCAGCGAAACGGGATCAGTTGTCTCCAGCTCCCTGTCCGCTTCTTCTCACGCCCCTCTCCCCTGCCGTAAAAATGTTTTCTTTATTCAAGTTCGCATTATTGTCATGGTAATTACTTCAAGGAAACCAGCGCGAATCTATGACTGGCTGTCTGTCCATGGCACAGATCTGCCAAATAATTTGGCACCGTTTGCTCTAATTGGCAGCCTCTGCCGAAGAGACACCCAAGCCTGAAATGGGGTTGCTGCGGGTCATCCTCCGAGTGCGCTGGAATTTGGCAGCACGGTTTGAAGCGGCAGCGCGCGGTGGCTTTCTGCCCTGGATCTGGCTCCAGCGACCGCCAGCCGATGCTCAGGCTTTCGTGTTACAGCACTTTTTCTTCTCCTTTCTCCCCAAAAACAGAAAAAAAAAAAAAAAGGAAGAAAGAAAAAAAACCCACGGAGTGAATTAAGGATAGAGTTTCACCCTTAACTTTGAATCTCTTTGCTTTTGTGTGTGTCGCAACCTTAACACCGTTTTTTGCACTTAATTGTAAATCTCAGGGCTGCTGATGAAGCAAGAATAAAAATTATAGCACAATCAGGAGGGGTGGGAAAGGAAAATGGATTTTACAAGTGCACACTTTTAAGAAAAGAAGCTGGCCTGAAACATAAATAAAAGTAAGCCCGAGGGACCACACCTCTGGCATTAACTGTCTAGCCACCAAGGGCCATTACAGTACAAATTTAGGGTCAGCTAAAGAGCACTTCTATGGCAGCTGAATATTCAGAGCTGTAAAGCAGCCGCCCAGATCAGAGCGGTTCAAACACCCCTGCAAGCGAACGCCAAGCGGAGGAGGGCCAAGCCCTGCCCTATTACCTCCCCGCAGCACGCTTTTGGGTATTTGGCAGGGGAAGGCGAGGTGAGGAGAGGTCACCCTAATCAATGAGCTCCTCACCTCCCCCTCGTCCTCGCCCGTCTGTCCCCACCGGGGTGGGAGAGGGTGGCACGGGTGGGAGCACGAGGGCTGGAACGGGCAGGATGGGACGATACCGGTCAGAATCCATCACTCATAGATACCGAACCATTTACCTACGATGTCCTACACCGTCCCTCTTCTCACTGCCTTTCTCCACCGAGGACCCCTCCTCCCCAAAAGCAAGATCCCCGAGTATGTGCTGGCTGCTGTTGCACTCCAGGACAGGGAGACATAAAAGCCGATCCTGCCGGCGAGATGAATTTTGGAATTTAAAGCGCATGATGTAATGAGATCTTTCAAAAGGTGATGATTTCATCCGTTTTGTCTAGACTTTTTACTATGGTCACAGTAATCGGAGGCAGAGGGGGGAAAGGAAAAAAAAAAACCCAACCCTTTCGGCATTATAAAGCCAGCTGCTGGAGAGAAGCGATGGTGGTAACGGCTTGGGCAGCCTGGCATCGGCGAGGGCTGCTCTGCGTGGCAGTGCTGACAATGGGAAATGTTTTTGTCCCCTTTCTTCTGCAAGGAAGGGGATGGAAAACCATCCTGAGCACAAGCAAACGCAGAGACGCCTTATTAGAAAAAGATTTACAGGCAGACACTTTGGGTAGCAATTCCAGTTTTAAAAATCGTGGTGTAGATTTTCTGTTTGTCTGGTCGTATCAGCATGAAAGACAATTGCCTCATTTAACAAACCAGCTCATCTTTTCCCCATAAGCTGTATTATTTAAAAAAAAAACAGGGGAAAAAAAAAAAAAGACAAAAAGAAAAAGATTCCCAGTATAGAACATGATTATGAATAGGCTGTGAGAAAATGCAAATCTCATGTAAATATTTATGTGCGAAATTCAACAGAAATAAAATGATTTCTCAGCAAAACAGAAAAAACAGAAAATAAACACTAAACCATTATCCATTTTGGAGTGTTTTGTCATTAAATTAAAAAAAAAAAAAAATTTCTTCGCTTTGTAATTGTTGCATCTTTCCCAAGCTCTTTACGTTCTCTTGAATAAGGAAAAATGCTAATCTGCCTCATTAATAATAATAGAATACAATTTTGGAATAGGCTCTAATAATGATTATTAGTTCCTCTGTGGTTTTTGTTATTCTGGTATTAACGCAGGGTCAGGATTAGCAAGCCTTTAAATTTTTAAAATCTGTTTACAATTTCCGAGACGCACTCCCGCGCCCAGCGGCCGCCGCCGGGGCCGAGGACGGCCGCACGCCACCCGTGCCCCTGCCAGCCCTCGCCGGGCTCGCCGCTGTGGTTTTTTGCAAAGGACCGGGAAAGCCTCGGCGAGCGCTGCCTCGCCGGAGCCCGCGGCCACCTCGGCATCTCCCCTCCCGCTCGCAGCTATCTGCCTGGCACAGTCCCGCTCCGGCTCAGCTGGGACTTCGCTAAGGATCTCGCTTTCATGGGCAAACACAGCTTCACCTGCCCTCCAAATCCCTCTCTGCTCCTTCCTTCCCAGCCCTCCCAGCTGAGCTATGTTAATCAGGTGGGGGACACAAGGTAACATTGAAGTAATTCAGCCAATTAGGCCCTGAATTGTTTGCATCCAACAGCATTTTGTATTTCTGCAAATGTGTGAAATGCAAAATGTGCCCTGCAGCAAAAACGACAGCAGCCATGTACTGGCGGCATGTCAACAGATCCTCCGAACGGCTGACGGCTGATACTGATGCATACATATGTTTGGGAGAGTGTGGACTTTTTTATGTCTGTGCCTCTCCGGCGAGAGGAGCCGGAGCTGGGGGTCTTGGTGGCAGATGGGCAGGGGTAACAGGGATTGGCTAATCCCAAATCTGCATTCGCTTCTTCACGTAGCAACTGGGGAAAGATGGAGCCAGCTGTCAAATGGAAGACTTTCATGGTCCCCTGCACACAACAGCTGCACAGGCCCTGCCTGCTTGGTTCTAAATTATTAAACATCTTTTTAGTTTGTTCCAGCTGCAGGCATCAGTGTGTTTATGCAGCCTTTGTGCATTTTACATATGATTCCTTCTCCCCTCCTCTCATCAAAATGCTGTTTGTAAAAGTCATTATCCCATCTGTGCCCCAGTTTGGCCAAACAGCCTAAGACAAATCCGATGCTATTCTCCTTCCAGGACAATTTGGGAGTTGAAGATGATTGCAGTGACTTGAGACTTTAGGGGTTTGGTGCTTTTGCTTGCTTTCACTCCACCACCTGTAAGCGGTGGTGTCATCTCAGCAGCTTAAGGGTACACACATGTAATAAGGATCTTTGCAAGTAAGATTTTATCCTTGGAAACACGGCTTTAGGAAAAAAAAAAAAAAAAAAAACCACCCCGTGCCTATCTGTCTATAAGGATTTTTCTGAGCATTTTCATTGGGGAGGGGTGATGGGAGAACCTGCTTTAAATAATCTCTCACTGGCAGCTAGCTTCCCTGAAGATTTCAGCAACAATAATACTGTTATTATTTTCAGGAGACATGAATATTCACAGACTAGGTATAAACCTACCCTGCTTAAATGGGATAGCTCTGCGAGAAAGCCAGTGACTCCTAACTCCTGGACTACAGCTAAAAAATGTCTGTGAAGTAATAATGTAATAAACACGCCACTGGCAGTACAAAACATGACCTGATGTATTAATTATATTCCAGAACAAAAAATGGCTTGTTTGAAACGACTGCTTCCTGCAGGATATTCTGGTTACAGCCAGATTCCTGCACAAAGCAGGTCCCGCTCCCTCCCGCGATGAACGAGGAACGAAGCCCCCGCCAGCGCCAGGCGCTTTGCCGCAGACATTTATTAACCCTTTTGTCCTGCGCGTGCTTAGTTTTGAAGCTCTGAACTTGGCACGCGGGTTTCTGCAATATATATACACATTAAAAAAAAAAAAAAAAAATTTCTTTTTCGCTTTAAACTCCCTTGTCCGCTCTTTGCTGACTGCCCCCCAGAGCCATCCTTGGCTGGGAGGAGAAGCGAGGGGCTGAGCGGCCGCTGCCGGGATTTGGCTGGCTCAGCCGGGGTGCGGCGAGGGGACGCACCGGCACAGGGAGCGGGGAGGCGGAGGTGGTCCCATGTTGCCACCGCGCCTGGGGACCCACCTGAGACCAGGGCAGGATCTAACCCCCTCTGCCTCCTGCCTTCTCCCAGGCTTGGACTGGACTCCAGCACTGGAGAGACCTTGTCTCGGAAAGGCCATTGCCTCAATCAACATTTGAATGACATTCCTAACCTTTTCCTTAAGTTCATTAATCCCTTTGTGTTTTCCAGCTCTAAGACCGTAAGTCAGGATATCATGTAAGCATAAATTTGAAGTTTATGATAGGATTTATGTTTAAATAAGAGCATCTGTTTAAATACCTTATGAATCAAGGCTCTGGACTGAATTTACGGTCATCTGCGTGGGGAGAGAGTGGGGAGGCTTTAAAAAACAGCGGTCAAAATCGATTCCAACCTACAAATCTTGGATTTTCGGAGAAATGCACTTCTGTGCGGAGAACGCTCTCTAGAAACGTTCGGTGATTGACCCGATGCTCTGAGGTCAGCAAGGCACATAGCTGTGGAAAGTGATTGAAATCCTGCTGGAGATATTTCCATAAATATCTTTACAGCCTCGGACCTGCAGCAGCATGGCAAAACCAGCGCCAAACGCCATCACCTGCATTTGCATGGGGAGAGGTGGGCATCCTCCGGGGTTAACTAGCCTTTACGGCCTGCTTTGCAGAGTTCAATGAGATGTAAAACCCTCCCAGCAAAACTCCTGCCCTCAAAGTGCCTCCGCTTCACCTCGCCTTGGAGGAGCTCCAGGAAAGACCGACCGGCGCAACACCGCTCCTCCTGCTGATCTGACATGTTTTTAGTGAAAAAAAACCCACAAATCTGTCCATGTCCTCTTGAAAGTACTTGGAAGGACTCTCTCACTAGCATCAGAAGAGTTTATTCCCATGAAAGGACACCTCTTCAACCTTACAAGGTGCCTGCTAGCAAAGTCTCCTTTGGAAGAACAGAAATGCCTTTGGGGACAGACAGCAGCTACGAGAGGCCGCTCTCTTTACGAGCTGGGCTTGGATGTGCCCTGCGCATCTCGTGCGCCAGGAACTACTCAACTTCGCGTGCTGTTTGTACTGAATTCTCATCGGCTGTAAAATGTCACCTGCGCGTAGCGCCGTACGTTCAGAAATGCCTTAATGAAGCACTAAGCATTTACTGAACTTCACTTACTTTAACTGCAGCTGCTAAAAGGTTTCCTTTATCGCCCAGCCCCAGAGGACAGTGGTGAAACCAAAATTTCCATGAATGTAAATTCCAGCTTCAGCTAATTTTGATGACAATGACTTCTCTTCTTTATGTGGTGCATAATGAGCCGGACCACAGTCTCGCCAAAAGCCATGACAAGCTCCAAGCATGCCCCAGTGGCTATCAGCGCTTTCTGTACCCAAGGTTTAAACAGAGACTGCCTCCAGCCAGTGTACATGAAGAACCGAGCTCGGCGATAGACAAATGACTCTTTTGTTTTACATTCTTTTTTAATTAGCCTCTTTTTAATGACCTGAGTTAATAAGTGTCAAAAGGTGCAAAACACAGCATGACTTCATTTTTAAAAGAGAGCATTTGCCTTTAATCTCATAAGTAAAGCAAGTGCCCTCTTTAAATATCAGCTGCAAATCCAGATATTATATTGTAGGGTATAACAGTTTGCTGTGTACGGCGAATTCCCCATCTCCCGCTCAGACAGCTCAGTGTCCTCAAACCCGACCATGCAAACCCGCCTGGCGATGATCACGCTCTCCCTTTTACCAGCACCTCTCTGAATTTAAATGCTATTTCAACTCCAGGTTGTTAAAGCATTGATTAAAAAAAGTATTTGAAAGCTTATCGGTTTCCCAAAGTTCCCACATCAAGACTGAGACCTAGAGACAAAATTATTTTAAGACGAGAAAAACCATCAACTGCAACTAAAAAGGAATAAAGGATCCTGCTGAGAGCAGTAGGATTCCTTCTTTAATTTGCCATGAATTTAGAAATAAGGCTATTTTACTTTTTATGCCGCTATGTTTTCCCATGTGTGGCTCATCCCAAAGAAGCGGACAAAACCCCTCCAGGTGCCAAGTTCCTCCTCTTTTCCCAGAAACCTCCCCTCTGCCCTTCCTCCTAGTATTTTCGTCTCTTCCAACTTGTTATTTTAAAAGGACATTTGAACACAAAGATGAATTAGCACTTTGCCGGCAAAACTTAGCAAAAGCTGCACATTACTGGTAATATTTTTTTTTTTTTATTCAACAGTTATCGCACTTAGATAGACCGAGGTCCTGCTGCGTAGGATGCTGCTCACCTCTGGCATGTGGATGTGATGCTGTTTGATGTCACAGCGTGAGAAAACCCTCCCTTCTTGCACCCAAAATAACCTCCCGGGAGGTCCGGGGTGCCACGGCAAGGTGAGCCGGGTGGTGGCATGTCCCCACGGGCACCGCTCCATCCTAGCACAGTCCTGGGCTTTTCTCTAGCGGAGGCTGCCAATCATGCTGCCGCCTGCCAAATTATATGTTGATTTTGTAATACAGACTAATTTCCACCGGAGATTTCTAAGAGACTAGGACTAGCCAGCGATGGATAGGCTGCGACCCCAAACCAAAAGCCTCCACATTTGGGGGAAGCTCCAACGTGGACCTTGAACAAGGTTTGTGGCTCAGCCTCGAAACCAGGGACAGGATTTAAATCCCCGCTTCCCAGGGTGAAAGCGCAGGAGGCTAATTCACAGAGTCACTCGACTTCTTTATAATATTGATCTTTTCCTGCAGCTAACAAAGAGAAAAGTGTCTAAATGCTACAGTACATCTACACAGAAACACACAGATCATAAAATGACACAGGCACTTTACAACAATACCAGGGATCTCTGCAGAACTGCGCCAACCTCTCCTCCCTACCGAGAAATTAGAGTTGGGGTACTCCTTGCTGCAGATATATCGCCATGTCGCGTGTAAATGTACGCCGAACTGCAATACCGAAATAAATACATTTGCAAATAATTAAAAACGCAACATGAAAGACTGAGTTTCCTTTTTTAAGACAATTGCTTTTTTTGCCGTAGAGCTAAATATTCCTGACTTTACTGGGGCAGGGTCATTAAGCGAGAAGGTATACTACAATAATAAAATTATCAACAGAGCTTTTGACAAGCAGTCATGTGCTTGTAAATGAAATTTATTTAGGTGCCACTCAAAACATTGTAATTAAGAAGTACAGAATGTATTACCAGATGGTTCCTGTTTAGTATCTATTTCCTTTAGAGAACAAGGTGATTAGAGAGAGCACTAACTTGTAACTGAGCACCAAACACCCCACAGGCCTGATCCAGCGCCTGTTGGAGTCAATTAAAAATTCCACTTGACTTCCACGATGGGAAAATCAGGTCCACCCACTATTTATTTCCTCAAATACAATGTTTGGGTTTTTTTTTTTTTGTCCCTGTGAAACTTTCTTGCATTTTGGCAAATAACTAACACATATATGCATGGGATGATGCTGGCTGTTCAGAACACTGACGTTTTTACCAATCTTAAATACAGCTAATTAAGACCTTTAATCAGACTCCCCTACATTTAAATAATTAAAAGTTGGCACTAAGCAACAAAAAGGACCTTTCAGTTTCAAGCACAACACAGAAGCGTAGACATCCCCTTGAACATCAGTGATTCAGGGAAAAGAGATCTTTTACATACATGAAACAAACTCCATCAGCCAAAGTGAGACTTAGTTGCTCTGTTCCTTTCTATCCTTTTGCACATAATCTCCATTAATCATTATTTAGTTCTATGATGTCACGAATATTTTGATTTTTAATTCACAGTACTGGGATTTCCAAAGTGGTATTAAACACTTTTGGAGAAAAATGTTAAACGTACACTGGGAAAACATAAATTATTTTTAAACAGAAAATATTTTCCAGTGGAAAATGGAAAAACCTTTTCAGCAAAACAATTTATTTTATTGCAGTTAACTGGAGAGGGTCACTCAGCCCTTGCTAGTCTGAGTAACCTCACTGAAACCCCTCGCACTTCTCATGTAAACACAAATTGAAAATTCGGTTCGAGAACAAGCCCAGCCTTGCAAGGTGCTTATGAAACCCACCAGCTCCATGCTTAACTCAAGGCGTGCAAATAGCTTCAGTGAAATTGCTGCGATGTTTGAAGTTAAGCACGTATTTGAATACGTTGCACCGCCAGCCCCTGCACTTTCCTAATGGAGACGAGATGTTTTCCTCCAATTTCAAAGAGAACGGTATCAGAGTGACATCCTCAGAGTTACGTCTTCTGCCGTCTCTACAGACGCCTGTGTGGGACCGCTTACGCTCCGAAACCTCGCAGCAGATTTCTGCAGCTGGTAGCAAGATTTCCGTGCAATCTACTTTGACTCATTTATTTTTCTCAGAATGCCAGCCTCGAAAGGTAAATATTAGCAGAAGGACTGGAAGTTCCCTCCCATACGCAACGTCTCTGAAGACATTAAGAAAAAGCAGGAGGTGGTGGCTCCTACAGCTGGGGAGCTGGGTGCTGCCTCCTGGCACCCACTGCGCACAATTTATTGTACTTCACTGTATATAGCATAAAAAAAGGTGTGTAGGAGGTGTCCAATGAGCTGTTCCTGGTCCATACTCATCGCAGCCGCACCTGACGGCTCCCAGCTCCTGCAAACAAGGGTGTTGGCCAACAAAAGTTTTCAAGGGCTAGAGACTGGAGGCTCCAGCCCACACTTGGAAAGGGAAAATGGGACTTAGATTTGAAAGCTGATTTGAATTCCTGAAATTAATGTTGACTTAGGAAAATAAGATTTGTGTCTTATTCCTAAAAACAGCTAAAAAGAAAAAGCTCAGCCTTTAACGTAAGCATGCACTGAAAAATTAAGCGAGGCTGGGAGACCAAAGACAAATTTCTACCCCTCTTAAAAACTCAGCTTAAAAAATACAGTAAACTATGTTTTCCTATGAAGCACCACCATGAAATACAGCCTGTTTTTAGCTGTCCCTTTTCCACCAAGCCTCCCGTGTCCCACCGCAGCACGTCGGTGAGGTTGGTCTCCAGCTCAGCTCCCAGTTTCTGCAGGAGGAGCCGGAGAGCGGCAGCGGGGCCTCGGCGCTGCCCTCCCCGCTCATGGGCACATAAACTCTCCCTGAATAACTAGCACTGCTTAACTTTCAGTTTAGAGGAAAATATCGCATTTGTTAGATGCAAAATACAAGTAGTGGAAAAGTATGTATCGATGGAGAGGTAACCTGTGGTCTTAAATACTTCAACCCATGAACTAGGTCATGCAGAACCCATTTTTTTTTTTATTCCTTATGTTCACTTAGATAAAACACAGCAGTTTTTGGAGAATTTGTCCTGTTCAGTGTTTTGAGTCCCAGCAAGTTTCAATTGGTTGTCCTCATTCCATCAAACTAAATTTAGTCCAGGCATATCAGTTGTGAGTTGTAAACTTTCTTCTTTTTCATCAAATGAATCACATCACGTAATAACTTCTTTTTTCTTTTAGAGAAACAGAACTGTCCTAGGAATTTAAATTTTCCAAAGGCAGTTTTGATCTAGAGTAGATTCCCTATTTATTTGTCAGAATAATACCAGAAGTCCTGGTCCATACCATACATAGAAATGGCAGAATTTTACGATACAGCTCACGGGTCAGGACGAGTTAAGAAACCACCCACGACGTGAACCACAACCAAATATTTTATATATTCAGGGATCATTTTTAAGTTTTACCAGTCCACTATCATACCAGCATGCATTTATAATTAACTAAAGCCAATAAAGTGGATAGCTTTCGACATTTTCCCCATATTGAACAGAAAGCAAAGGATTGCTTCTCTCTACATCAAACAATACCAAGAGCATTTAAAATATTTTGTCTTAAGCTGTGCAAACTTTAATTTCAAACAAAAATGATCCTCTCTGTATTCCAAGCACTTTTTTCCCTCTGACACATTTTAATGACAATAATTTTGTAAATTGTCAATACATAATCATATCAGCTCGTGCCTGCTTTTCAATCGGCACCTCCAGCTTGCATTAATTAAACAGCCTGCCCGACACCGTATCATCTTCGCAAACAAAGTGAGATTTTCAGAAGCTGCGGATTGAACCCTTTTCTGGAAATCGGTTATTAAGCGGCAGGTTTCTGTTTCATTTGCCTGCCTTTCACTTTAAAGCAAGCAGCAGCCACTGAGAACACAATAATGAAAGAGGTCATGGAGCACCAGTTGTGCATGAAAGATGCGAAAATTTACTGCAAATGAGACAAGAGCAGTAAATTCATTTTTATTCAAATTACTGTCATCATACATTACCACTTCTCCTGTAAACATTGTGCTTCAGACAGTGTGACAGCATATTATTATTTGCGAGATTATACTATTATTAAGCTATTAACATGTCACCTCCTGCTTGAAACAATGACTCAGCTTGGTACTGCATAATAGGACAAGTTAGGGAGACAAGGCGAGGTGACGGAGAGGTTAGTTGTAAGAAGGGAGGCCATGCATAGAGTGACAGCTGGCACTTAAAGGCTAACATTTATTCAAAAGAGCTCACATAATGAGGATGCGATTCGCTTTTATTTACGTACTGTACCCATCCGCTTTCCATAAACTAATTCTTTTCCCTTCCGTCCACGCAAGACGCCCCTCGGCTCCTGTAACGAGCGCTCAGGAGTCACCTTTCCCGCAAGCCAAAAAAAGTCGGCGAGTAAAGTTATCGGCACAGCAGATGCCCAGCATCACGCGGAGGCGACGGCCGCGGCTCACGCCGGGAGATCAAGAGCGCTCGCATCGCGCTGCCACCCTCTCCCTTCCTTCCAGCGGGAACGCTGTAAGTTGTCCTGCAGGTATTACCGCCAGGTTCCCGAGAGCTCGCTAACGATTAAAATTTCATCGTTCATAGGCTTCAAAGGCTTCAAGCGCGAAGTTGCGGGGCAAAGTTGCTGCGACACGCAGCTGGTTGACTGCTTGGTCCCGCAGTTGCCGTCGATGCCAGCCCAGCAGCAGGGCTGTGCTCCTCCGCCGCTCCCCGCAGCTCCTCCTCGGTTTTACTTTGAGTTTTCCGGGGGTTTGGCAACCGTGTGGCTCCCTCGCAGGGCTGCTCCAGCCCTTCAAACATTCAAAGCGCTTCTTTTGTAGCCCTAAATGAAAGATCACCTACTCCACCTTATGCTCTGCTTTATTTCCCTTCCACTTGGATTTGCTCTCCTTTCCTGACCTGTTCTTGATGAAGTTGAAACCTGTTTATGTAAATACTCTTTTTCGAGCCCTTGCAGCAATCTTGGGGGGGAAAAAGTGTCATTTTGTGAAACCGAGTAAACACCCAGCTTTGTTCTAAATTAGTTGGGGAAGTGCCTTGTGAAGTAGAACAAACAGAGAGAGACATCAGCGAGTTGCTAATGATCCCTCGTCAGGCTCGCAGCGAAGCTGCAGACGCGCAAGGTTTTAAAGCCTCCAAGGCTGGGGTTCCCACGCGTGGGATGCAACGAGAGCCACCATGCGAACGACGCTTCCTAGGCGCAGCCCTTCCAAGTGTCATCTTAACGTTATCCCAGGCTGGCAGAAGGCGACTTGCATGTCTTCAAAGCTCGGGCAACAGGTACCGGTTTGCTAGCTTTATCCTTAAATTTATTAGGGGCTTAGAAATATGGATATGCAAATGTCCAAGAGATGTTCATTTGAAATTTCTCAAAACTACAAAGGCGGTGGTATTTGCTGAAACCGCCGCTGGGTACCTACATATTAAAGGCATATCTGCTTACCACAAGTGGAGATTTCCCTTTCCCCCCTTTCTCTACTCTGTTTTTTCTCTCTCTCCTTTTCCTTTTCTGTTTTTAATCTGTTTCTACTGAGTACACAGAGTAAGATACAGCAGGGTGGCGTCACATCAGGGCAGTGGCCTCACGCGTCTGCTCTCCCTGAACAGCGTAAATCCTCCTCTTCCCCTGCCTCATTCCCCCTGTTCTGCGAATTCTTCTGTAGCACACCAGTGCTGTTGAAATCACTCCAAAACCTCTTTCTTTGGTAAAATACGAGCTCAGCCCCTGCCCCTGTTATTGCAGTACCTCTTGCGAGGTGCCCTCCCACGGTGCAGAGCTGCAGCGGCTCAGCCCAGGCACTCCCCATCCCTGGAAATTGCATGGATTAAAGCCCTAATCATAAAAATAACATAAAATGGAAGTTTAGACAGTCTGAGCTTGGTGTGCCTCACTATTGCCTATTTCCAGGGCGTTTCCATTAAACCGGACTGGATGAGGCTGTTTGGGTCTTCCCATCCGGGCCCTTTCTATTGCAGACAACATGTTCTCTAATCCCCTGTCATCAGGCTCTGCTTTAAGAGCCGTTAGTGGTTTTTCACATCATTACCCACAAATGGAGTCTGCTCCACAGCCTCACTTCCTTGATACCAGAAACCTTCTCCTAAATTTCTAGCCTCCGTGTAGGCACAGGTAGTTGGTGCCTATATGTTGTGGAGCCAACTTTATCCCAAAGCCCTTTTTTCCCCCCTCTCACTTGAGCACAATAATCATGTAATTTAGCATCAGTCATCTACAATTTCACCTCTCACTTCTCATAAACAAGCGGGTTTCTTTTAGTAAATATGCATTTATTTGCCAACACAGTATTCCCTTTGGTAATGTCACCCTCATCCATCAGTTAGCTTTTTTTTAGTCCGCCTCGACGTGCTTTGTCTTTCTTCACCGTGGACTACCCTGAACTGTCAGGATCTCCTGACCCTGCTGGTGAAAACGTCCTCGCTCCCACAGATCAGCTCTCCTGGCTCCTTTGTGGACATGTCCTGGTCAGCAATTACTGCATTTTATCACATAGGCAGGACTGGTATTGACCTGCTTGTTATTTTAGGAGGATAAAGTACTCTGCAAGGTCATTCACAGAATTCAAAATACTCCAGTGAAGTTGGAAGCAAGAGCCTTTGTGCTGTTGCCTCATTGCCCTTCATTATTATCCATTTTTTTGGAGCTGTTTTCCCTTAGTGAGTACTGTCCTTGTCCACCTACTGTCTCATGTTTATTAAAACAAAAAATCAGACCCGAGAACCGTAGGCTTGGCTCCTAAACCCTAATGAGACCCATAGACGGAAACTATTCTCAATTTGCTGAATGTGTACAAAATAGCACTACCTTATCCCGCTACTTACTCCAGTAGCTAAATAAGAGCTCGGGGGACTGACTTGTGGTGTCAGTTTTTACAATCTTAACTATAAGAGATATACAGACCCCTGCTTCCCATCAACATGAATAAAGTTGGACAAAACTCAGAATAAGACAGAGTTTCTGTGGTTTTTAATCTGGCCAGTAATCGCTGCTCTTAGGCAAAGCAGCCCAGCACACTAACAAAAGATCAGCACAGGAACCATTAAACACTGAATTTTCCCGTTGCACTGCAAATGCACATATAAACACTGAGCAACCTTAGGCTTAATCAGGGTTCAAAACACAGTTAAGCACCTCTTAAAACACTTTTTTTGTTTACACTGCTGCAGCTTAGACTAGCATTTCCTTGCATGCTATCGGCCACATTCGCAGTCTTAATTTTTAAGCAGGGCTGAATGAGAGTGCAAAAATTGCTCCTAAGTAGAAATCAGTGATATTCTAAGAAGACACAAAAATCACAAGGGAAAATGTGGGGAAAAAACTTACAATTATAAAATCAGTGCAAAAACTGAAACTGTTCTGCATTTCCCCAAGCGTAGCCATAGATTATTTAGGCTGCAAAAGCAGTATGATCTTGTGTCCTTCACACTTTCACCATAATGGCTAACAGCAACGGTTGTCCCCACACTTAATAATACTGTGCCGCAAATGCATGCTGCATTGTCCAAGCACAAAATACCCGTAAATCTAACAGCAATAAGAAAACAAAAATAATAATGCAGGTAGCAGCTCGGGTGCGGACTGTGTGCAGATATCAGCTGCGTGCCAGCCAACAAAGGAATGGTCATTTGGGCCGCGATGACAAATATTTGATCTGATTTATCGAAGAAGTAGACTTCTGGACGAGACCAAACCAAACCCATCTGCGATCCCCCCTCCCCACGCACGGATGTGTATATTTATATACGCGGAAACCGCATGCAGCGTTTCCTCATCTATGCGAAGCAATGACTATAAGATGGTTTTATTTCCATTTTTTATACACATTTCCTCAAACCCCTCTTATCTGTAAAAAACTAGCTGTTGTCTCACAGAGGTGATGGTGGAAACGCAGGAGGGGCGGCGCGAGGCGGCGACGCGGGGTTTTCGGTTTTTCTGCTCCCTCTCTCGCAGTCACACCGCTCCCGCTCCTCGGGACGGCGAAACCTGCCAAAAGCTGCTGAAGGGGAGTCACCAAACCCACCGCCGCCTGCTCTGACGGGGGGGATCTCATGTGTTCGCCGCTGATTAGACTACATTATTTCTATTATCCTGTTGGGCTTCGCACTAGGAATAGAGGCACTTGCCCTTATTTGAAACTAGCAGACACCAGGAGAATTTGCTGATTGCTAATGAGAAAGCTAAGGTTTTGTTGATATCATCTGGGACGTTCTTGCTGTGGTCTGCTATTAAGATCTGGAGCTCTACATAACACACCATATTAAGCAGGCAGTGACTTTATTATGGGATCAGTGTAACTTTTCATGTCTGGTGTACTCCTAAAGCCTAGGCTAAAACACCTTTTTCCAGAATATGAAACATAATACCTTGGTGCTAGCTGCATTATTTAAAAAGGGGCAATGTGGTTCATAACTTTACATTTATTGCATACTTTTAAGCCACTTGACCCATATAAATATTACTATAGAGTTGCCCTCAGTTATTAAATTCTTATTGCTTATAAAAAGGGCAGCAGGAAGTATATAATCTATAGACTAAGGTGTGGTTTTTTTAAGGGGGAGAGGGAAGAATAAAAAAGGAGGAAGGCTGGAAACAAATGTGTTTTGATCCTGTCCATAGCCTTGAAGTTAATACTTTTTCTGGCTTAAAGCAAAAGTCTGTTTATTTAAACTTCAGGAATTGGGTACTAGCGTAGTAAGTCGGTCCCTACCTTCTTGAAGTCGAACTGGAAACCCCACCTCTTAAAAGAAATTGTTTGCAGAAACTTTTCGCTCTTTATTACAGTCAAGGCCAGGTAAAAACGGGACACGGGCACTTGCCGCGGCTGCCGCGCGGCCCGGGCTACCCACGAAACAACCCGCCGCTCTGCGGGCTCTTTTGAGAGGACTCTCGTGGGCCAGCGTGGTCCAACGCAACCCCTCCTCGGGGCTGCACGCTCGCGCTCGCCGCCTCCGTTTTGCACGCCCGCGCGCGCTCGCGCACGTGTGCCTGGATGACAGGGAGGACAACACATTAACATAGGTAATTTTGCTTGGGAGTTGCTTGGGGCAGAACCTCTAGACCTAGAGGTTACCGCTGTCAAAGCAGGACCTTTTTCTTCCTGTCACTTCTTTCAGAGATGAAGGGAAAGATTTCCCTTAGCCTACAGCATTTAGCGTGCAAACGCTCCACCACAACATTTTGAAACTATAGAAATCATGAAACCAGCCTGTGACCTTCCATTTCAGTGACAGTACAGGAATCCCTTGAGCAGCGGAGGCATCCTCTGATATTTGGAAAAGTGTCATGTTTTCTTTACAGAGAAAACTGTCATATTGTTGTTGGCATAAAATACAACACTTCCTGGAGTTGTGATTTCCTTGTTTGCTACAAAATGTCACCTGGGCAACTGACATGTTTGTGTTTTGCTTAGAGCAACTTCCCACTTATGATATTCAAATCGAGTTGATATTGATACCTGAAGCTGCGCTGAAAGGAGCGGCAATTACAGACATCTGAAATTCCTCCAGAAAAAGGCAGTTTAGCTAAAAGACGCGGACCCTCACGACAACGGCAATCCGGCTGCAAGTTAAACACAGCCCTTATATAATTTGCAACCTATTGATGTGCCAGGCAGTCATTCTCCAGCAGGAAAAAGTCTCGGGAAGAAGCAGGCTCGGATAAATGAGATGCTTCCCCAAAATAAGCAACTGAGTGTTCACTGGGAAAAAAAAAAAAAAAAAAAAAAAGAAAGAAAGAAAGGAAAAAAAAAAGGAAAAACAAAATGCTCAGCCTGAAGCAATAAATAAAAAAGTACGGGGCTTTTAAATGATCCCTGCACTTACATCTTAAAGTACAAAAGGATTTTAATCCTAGCTAGCACAGCCTTCTTGTAGCATTGCTTTTTTGGGGGGACAACTTTAACCTTTGGGTCAGTAGGACTGCTTTGCTTTAATTACCAGAGCTCTTTTCCGACATTAAAAAAATGAATAGCAGTTAGTATTTATAATTTTGAATACTGCAAGTAGCAACTTTGACAGAAATTAGGGGGGCTCAGAGGTGTCACTCCTTTTTGCACAGCTGAAGAGCTGAGGGGAAGAAAATCATATTTACATTTTTACATTGAAAAAACTCCAAATGGTTTCAAACCAAGAAAAATTTAACTCTTTAAGTACACAAGGCTGCGATAGTTAGGAAAGTTAAATCACCAGCTTAAATCATGCAGTCTGAAGCAGCGGATGATCTTCAAAGCATCTTTCACAAAAGGAGCAGAATGGGTGCTGGAATATTTGAGGCTTGTTTAACATTTTCTGCGAGGTTTCTTTGCTAAAGATGTCTTAATGGAAAATAAGGAAAAAAGCGTTCACCTTTGATCTGGGCAGAGGAAAGAGGGCTGTGTTTATTGCTTTCCAGTAAGTAGTTAATGATAGCAATTTTGATGTGTGGGTGTAAAATATAAACAAACTTAAGTACACACACGGCTCGCTGTATGTCTAGATATGTTTATCTCTAAGTATTACAGAGATTTTCTCTGTATGAGCTCTGGGTGAAGCTGCACAGATGCAGAGACAGAATAATTACTTCTCAACAGAAACCAAAAAAAAAAAAAAAATCCTTTTTAAGGCAAAGAGAGCCTATTGTGTTTGAAGTTGTAATAGAAAAAAAAAAATCCTAAAATTATATCCATTTAGCAGATACTCTGCTTCATTTACGAACTCCGGCTTTTAAATGAACAAGCAATTTTTTAACAGATTTACATGTTTTGTAAAATATGTCAAACAAACTAAAGAGAAGGTCTCCTAATTACTCATCAAACAGACTCCAGTCAGCGGGGAATGCAGCTGGAGTGATATGTTGCACTAATGTTAGGGCAGACCCGAAATATTTCCTCTTGGAAAATCACAGCAGCGGCAGCAGTGGCGGCGGGCAGCAACGCCCCGCTCAGCAGCGCCTGCGGGCTCGATCCTGCCAGGACGGACGCGTGTGGCGGGCGCTGAGCGCATGAGCAGCGCAGGCATCGCCGGGAGGTCAGCTGAGGGCTTAAACCGAACCACACGCATCGCCCTTTTTGCAGAAGCAGCAAGGTTACACGTCTTTTTGCAACGTGGAGGACGTTCAACCTGCGCTATTTAGCATGCAAGTGGTGGCCAAAGTTTCGTGTTCACACAGAGTCTTCTTTTTGTTGTTCTTTTCTTTCCTTCTTTTATTAAGCACCTACCGCAGCAAGATTTCCACGGAAGGCTAATTAGAAAATAGGCAGAACTGCTTCCCGCTTTTAATGTGGAATTACGGACCGTTTGGTAGGAACGGGAGAAAAGTCCCCATTAGGCATATTAATGACTCTCCCTTTTAACAAAGCTGCTCGCTTCCCTCGGCGTTGGGATTCATTTGAAAATAAGAACACCGCCGAATTGGCGGCCTTCCTTTCACACGCTGTTATCTGACATTATCTATATATACAGATTCTGCTGGCACGGTAGTTGTAGTGAAATTCCTTATTCCTGCATAATTGTCAAAGCGCAGGGCCCTCTTATCCTGCGCTCCCTCCTCAGCCAAAACTCTGACTCACTTCAAACGGGATTTTTTTTCTAGGCGACAGCTCTGGCAATAGGGCTGACGGTTTGTAACTCTTCATGTCTCCCCTAAAGGGAGCAAGCGATGTTTGGCTTTTCCCCAGCGCAAGACATTTTTAAAGGTGTATTTCAGACGTGCGCGTCGCACTGTGGAGTGTGTGTCGCAGAGCCCAGAGCAGCGCGCAAAGGGTCGTGAAAATCCGCAGCCTAAACGGGTCCGACCCTCACCGGCTGCCAGCCTCGCTCCTCTGGCAACGATTAAATTTAGAGAGCTCGGATTGCCAGTCCAGAGTAATCGTTGCATTGAATAATTATTCTGATGTGCGCCCCAATAGCTGCAAACAGAATCAGGCTGATAATTTCACTGCAGCCAAGAGCAGAATTGGACCCCTAGTTGCCATTCTCTCCGGATTTATTCTGTAATTCATATTTTCAACAATATGCAATCCATTAGCAGTACAGAAAAACATGCAATAACTACTTGGGTGGACTTAGGATTCTTGGGTTGCTCTCAGACAGATGGCTTTTTTTGTGATTTTTTTTTTTTTCTCCCCCCCCCCCTCCCCAGTTTGCTTTCACTCGTATTGGAACTGGTTTAGTACTTCCATAGGATTTTTAAGATAAGTAGAAGGATTATTGGTCACGCTCCTTGAAATTCATGACGGAGCGGTGCTGCCTTTGACTGTAGCTCGTTATTTGTTGCATTTCTCTAAAGTGGAATACGTTCAGGACACGCACCCTTCAAAGGTTTGTAAAGAGGAAAACAGCCTCAGCACAATCTGCCTTTGCATCAGCTCCTGTAGGGTCCTTAAATAACTTCTCTCCAACATGGCAATATTTCAATATTCTGCTAAAAGATCCTTGTTAACAGGAGGGACCCCGGATCTCATAACCGGGTTTTTATTGCAAATCCCAGGGATGCTTGTTCTATAGATACAAAGGAAAACTTCTGCTGTCTTGACTTTTTTTTAAGGTAAATGTTTCAGGGGTTGTGTTTTTTTAAACTGTGTATATTTGGTAAATGCAATTACCTACCTTCTACTAGCGGAACTTTATTTTCTTCCTTTATAGTAATATATAGATCTGAAATTCCAAGGGTTTCTGGTGCTTTTCAGCTGTCACCTCAAGTCAAAATCGTGGAGTTCAGCTATAAAAAAAATTATATATAATAAATTTAACTTGACCTAACTGAAGGTTTTTAAAGCGAGCGGGTATTTTTGACATTTAAAAAAGAAAACAAACCCAAACCATTGCTATGACTGTATTATCCACACATCTCCTCGCTTCTATTTGCACCGCAAAAAAACCAAAAAACCCTGTTCTCCAAAATGTGGTCTGAAGTTCAGTCCCTGCTCAAATCTGTGACAGACGGGATGCTTGGAAGAACGCGCTTTTATAAAAATGCAAAAGGCACTTTGCAACGTTTCGGGTCATAAAGCGCAGCCCCGTAAGCCGCTGTACAATACCACCTAGACGCCCGCATACATCCATAGGTATTGTTCGATTGCCGAGGGGCCCCCCCGGTTTTAGCAGCCTCCCGCGCAGTCCCGCCTGCGCCGAGCGCGGGCCGAGCCCGTGAGCCCCTATTTAGCGCTTACCGGGCTATTTTCTCCACCCAAGTAAACTTTCATACTCCGGTTCAAATTTAATCAATTTTTTTTTTGTTTTGCAGCCTTTTGTAGATTGAGTCTTTTGTTAAGAAAGGACGTCTTGTTTCCAAAAACACGCCAGAAGTAATCGCTGGCATCAGAGTGCCACCAAAAGGCAGGAAAAGAAATCAGCAGCCAGGCGCTGACCTTTGCAGAGACAGCTAAGGTTATGCACATAACATTTGCTTGTTTACTTTGCAAAATAAGCAATGAGTTGGAAACTCCGAGCTTAGCAAGCGCCTCGCTACACCTGAAAAGCAACACTGACAACAACAGCAAAACCCCGCGCTTGTTCTTGGGTTTGCTGTTGTCGTGCCGCGGAGGCTGCTATCCGCTCCGCTCTGTATCTATCACGATGCAACTTTAATAACGTTAGCCAAGACTGCTCAGAAAATCACAGCTGTAGCTGGAGGCGAAAGGAAGAAAAAAAAAAAAAGGAAAGAAAGAAAGAAAGCTGGGGGGGGGGGGGGGGGGGAGCTAAAATGAGGTGCTTCTCCCAAGCCTCACCTAGTGAGCTGAGTATTGGCTTATGCGTGAGAATAAGCAAACGAATCGATCGCTGCAGTAGGTTGATGGCTACTGGTCGTTTTGATGGATATGACGGTAAAAAAAAAAGTCCAGATTGGTTCACAGTGGACCTCAAACCATGTCAGCTAAAACCAAAGAGACAAAAAAGTGACAGCTGCGGAGAGTACACTGCAGGCAGTCAATGGTTCCTGTGATTTATTGTTCCATCTGCCTTGCCGCTGTGAGGACAAGTTCCCCCTGATTTGGTTAAAATGAAAAGGACCTCAGAGAGCACAACGTGTTTTTTGAAAATGTGCAGAAACTATTTTTTTATTTCTTGATTTATGTGCCTTTCCCCCTCCATAATGTTTGCACCAATTGTTACCCAATAATGCTTACTGAAAAATGTGAAGCTTCCCAACCACTAAGAAATCCTCCAGACTGCCCCCACCCCTCCACCCCATCACAAAAAGCAAGGCGGGGGGGGAAGAAAAAAAAAAAAAAAAGCTACCAAAAAAAAGAAAACCAGCATAAATAACCCACGCTGTCAAACACAAGCGAAAAAACTAGTTTGTCTATTTTTTAACCTTCCTGCTTTCCAATTAACAGCCGCCTTTCGGAGCCTGCGAAGCTGCCGGGCTGCGAGGTGGTTAAAAGCCCGGCTCGGCAATGGGTGGTGTGTAAGCATTTAATATATTAGAGAGTTCAAACCCGGATTATAAATTTGCCTGAGCCACCCAAGCGCTCTGGCCAACAGTTTTCGATTAGCCGAGGCTTTTGCCAGAGCTCGGCCCCGCCGCTCGGGTGGAGGGGACGGAGCCTTCGCCGCGTTTACACGCCAACTTTTTTTGGTTTTTTTTGGTGCCGTTTCTGACTTGAAAAGGAACATTTCCTTCGTGCGGTTGATATAGCTTATTACCCCATTAAAGAGAAGCGCCGCACGACACTTCTGTCAGGGTAACACCGAGGCCTAATCAACACTTGGAGGTGGAACACAACACAAATAACCTCGCTCCTCGGGGAAGCCCCAGTCGCAGCCTGAGAAACGCTCGGCCTTTTCCCCGGGAGGATTCAAGTATGCCACAGCAGAAATATGGTTAATGTTTTAATGCATTTATGGCGCATAAATCAGAAACGAAGCGTTAAGCGCCCGGCGCGCCCTCAAAAGTTTTAACAAATACGAGCAAATTGCACGAATCTGTAGAGCGAGGTATTGATAATTTTCCATGTGTATCACACAGCGGGGGGGAAAAAATGGATGCGGGGCCTGCGGGACCCGCCGCGCCCTGGCGTGCGTTAGAATTCCCTACCTAACGCCAGTAACCTACACGAAGCGAAGGGAAGGCGCTTCCTCTCCCCCCTCCAATAAAGGTTTCATGCAGATCAGCAAATTTTCAGCAAATTTCCCATGAAAAGGCCAGCCGGGGCCTGCGGTGCACGGCGAGGCGCGGGGTCCCCGGCGGCCTGACCCCGGCGGCGGCCGCTTCCTGGCTCCGGCTTTCCTTCGGCCTCGCAGGTCCAGCCCGGTGTCAAAAGCTGGCCTTGTCTCCTGTCTCAGGATGTTGGTTTTACCTCTCAAGTGTTTCCTGAATTTGCAAAAATTCTTGGGTTTTTTTTTTTTTTTTTTCCCCCCCTCTCCCTGGCGGTTGTCTGCAAGCGGCTTCATGTTCAAAAGCCCATTTACCTTTTCCAGGGCGGGGGCGGGGGGGGCAGGGGAGAAAAACACAATATAAAAATGAAAAATAGGAAAAAAGAAGAAAAATAAAGGAAAAGAAAGCAGGAGAAAACAAGAAGGAAAGAAAGAGAGAGAGAAAGAAAAAAATTTCCTAGTCGCTACTGTTGAGCAGGGGGTTTTCTCCCGGGACCAGTTCTACTTTTGGAACATGTTATTGTCAGGCAGAGGTCAACATCTTTTACCTCTTTTTTCCATTATTCAAAATAAGTATTGATGTTATGTTTTAGCTATTTAAAAGCCAGCTGCCTTGCTCATTTCAGATATTTTTCCTGGTATTATTGTATGTGGTAATAGCTGGCCTGTGTATCGTCTTTCACAAAATCTAGCCTTTCAGGGTCTCAGTCTTCAAATGATATCAATCAAAATTTATGCAATTCAAAATCCATATGTATAGAGTCCCAGTTCACCTCATTTAATGATAATAGTAAACCACATGTTGTGTACATGTCTGAAACACTTTTCTAGTTCTTGACTGTATTAACCCTAGGGGCACTATGTTTTTGTACAGCTTGCCCAACTGAGCAGCATAATATATTGATTAATACTTGGCAACAACCGCATTCTTGAATAATAAAACCATGAACAAGGTAAATGTGTACTAATAAAACAAGAAGAGTGTCAATATTATTTGGGGAGGTATGTTAATAAAAGATGCTAAAGAACAGGCGAGCCCTCATCCCAATTAACAGCGCGGGGTGCCTGAGGCTGCTCCCTTTTCCAGCCCTGCGCGATGTTGGTTTGGTTTTCGCCAGCCCCCTCGCCTACCTGGGCACCCGGGCAGCGCCCACAACCCCCGCTGCATATTTCTGGGGGCAGGTAAAAGTCAGGCATTTCTGCAAAAGGCAAATTAAAATGGGCAATATTTCATCGTTACCCCGATTCTTCCCGGGCAGAGCCCCGGTGCAGGTATCGCGGGCAAAGCCTGGGAACAGTGACCGATTTTACAATAGAATTTGCTTCTGACAGACTGCATTATTTACTTAAGGTTTAATATACAGTTAGAAATAAGATTTGCTTTCATGGAAAAGCACTAAAACATTTGGCAAAGGAAGCGCCGAACGTTTTCCTTAATTTGTTTTGGCAACTCTGAAAAATAGATCCCATTACGCTCACGTTTGCATTCCAGAAACATAACAACGAACGATAATTTTACGAAAATCAAGATATAATTAAAAATAGTGTGATAGAATAAGCAGCGAGCGAAGGCAGAAGAATGAGAAGAGACGTGCCGGAAAGCATTGCTTTCAGCACTGGGGATGACTGAGAGGGAAAGAAAGCAAAGGACACCGGCTGCAAAGCTATTGCCAGAGCTTATTTATTTATTTTGGGGCTGAGCGGAGGAGGGAAGGACTTGAAAGTAAAAATTGTTTAGCAAACAGTTAAAATAGTTTCGTGCTTTTTTTTTTTTTTTTTTTTTTAAAGGAAGACAATCATTAAACACAGGTTCATATTCATATTTCAGTCGCCGGACTTCAGTATGAAAACAAATATTGAGGAATTAAACACAATTATGTTTTGATTAACTGGAGGTGGTTCCTAAAACCGCAAGGTAGAGCAGCAAGATTGCATCTGTGTCTTCCCTCAATGCCATCCACATGAGTCACAGCGAGGCAGGAAAGCTGTTGACAAATTAATACTTTAAGAAAATAAACTATGGTCATGTTGAACATAGAGCAACTTTATCCTGATTAATTTGTGTTGGAGTCGCTCCAGCCCCCTTTACAAAGCCGCGCAGTTTGTACAAATGTAATTTCCTAATATTTACATGAGGAAAGCCTCAGCCGTTAAGCTTTGCCTCCAGTGTGAGTTTTGTGGTTAGTAAAAAGACAATAAAAATACAGAGAGGTAATTGTAAGCACATTTGGAAAAAAAAAAAAAAAGGGGGGGGGGGGGGGAAACCACCCTGCTTTTCTCCACTCCTCCTTGCAGAGCCCTATAAAAGTGTGCTGTGCTGCGGCGTGCTCGCAGGGACCGCTGTGCCAGCCGGCGCCCGGCAAAGGTTTCGGTAACGCAACACCTAACGCTTAATAACGGCCGGGACGCCGCGCCTGAGCCTCGCAAACACGCCAACCCTCCCGCCGCCGGCGCTACCTGCCAGCCCCGGTGCTCCCTAAAAGCGGGTATAAATTCCGATTAGCCTGCCTAATCACACGCTCTCTGTCATTTTATGTCTTTATTTAAATAGAACGTCGGGCATTGGTACAATTGTCTAATTTAATAAATACGGGGAGGAAAGACGCAGTTATAATGTGTTGCTTTGTTTGAAGAATATTAAAAATAACCTTTAGTTTTAATGAGATTTTTTTTTCCCCCCCATCAGTTTACACAATTTTCCAGATGCAAAATGAGCTTTTGGCTGTAAAATATTTTATCGCATTGTCTTACACAATAAAGATTAGATGTTTTCGCTCGCTCTCAACTCCACCGCAATTATTTTTTAGTGTTTGCAAATCATAATATCATTTAAAAACCATATTTTATACCTCATCTAAAATACTTTTATAGCAGTGTGATGAAAAAAAAACCCAACACAACATCTATTTAACTACTCTTTTTAAGTGGCTGTAATATGCTTTGGTATAATTTCCCAGAAAAAGGCACAGCTAAAAAAGCTTAGCTGTTCTTGAAAACAAATCTCCCAAGAAGCATCTTTGCAAAAAACCCCCAGAATTTAATTCCCCTGGCTGAAGAGCCCAGAGAGCCTGAATATAAAAATAGTAGCCCTGTCATTTCACATTCATTAAGTGTGAAACTCAGAAATTAATAATGTAAAAATATGCTTTTTAATTAGTCTTACATTCTGCCCAATGTACTTAAATGGGATCAGCAGCTCCCTAATGATTTTTTTCTTAATAAAGTATTAGCCTGTGATGCACTGGGGTTGACAGGTATGATAAACTGGAAAGTACTTTTGGAGGCGTATGAATGATACCAAAATAGTACTCTCCCATTTAAATGTAATTAACATCAGGGAGCAATATTACATGAGGAGAAGCCTGCAAGATTTTTATTTCAGGGGTTTTTTTTTTTTTTTTTTCATTTCTTGTTTTATGAGTAGTTTGATGATTGCAGCCGTGATTTTATAATTTAATTACCTTTGTTGAAAGCTAAGCTTTTGCTAATAGCAGGTCAACAGGATCATAAAGCAGCCTTCAAAAATATTAAAAAGGAGGTAAATCCCCTTAGCTAACCTACACAATAAGAACGCGGGTGCGCATGTGTGTATGCAATGCATTTTATAGATGTATGTATATACACGCCGCACGCCCGTTCCCCTGTTATTTGTTTACTGTGCTATTTCAGATCAGTATTTACTCTCTAAAGGGACTTGTTATACATTAATCATACACAAATAAAAAAAAAGGGGGGGGGAAGAAAAAAAGGAGAAAAGAAAAGAAAAAAAGGAGAAAAGAAAAGAAAAAAAAGAGAAAAAAGAAGAGAAAAAAAATGAAGTTGTGGAGAAACCCATCTGACACAGCATGGATTTTGCCCGAACCAGAAGGGCTGGAGCCTGAAGCCGGTTGCTCTGGACCAGCAAACGCCGCTCCGGCATCCAGCACCGCATCGCGGAGACGTCCTGCCGCAGCCCCTCTCTTTCCGCCGCCCCTTCCGCAAACACGTTGCGCTTCTACATTTCTAAAGCAGCCGATTTTAAACCGGGAGATAAAAGATCACTGTTGACCTGCACTGCTTGCGCAAGAGTATTCCCTAACTTATTTATATGCCAAATGTCACTTGTGTTTACTTAAGAATTTCTTCTCATATCTGGAAGTCACAGCGCTCCCCAAAGATGCACTTGCCATAGGGTAAACAAGCGGGGAGGAGGGCAGAATTCCCGGCTCCCTCCTCCTGAAACCAGAGGCTCCTCCGCCATGCGTCACCCTCCCAAGCACGCACTGACATTTCTATACGTTTCCAGGCTGACGGATGCATGGGCTAAGGTGGCGTAAACGGCTCGTGACCCTGATGCACAGCGGCGCTTGGGAAGCGGCTCGCCATGCGCCGCGGTGGGTCGTGCCTCCTGCCCAAATTGCACCCCCTCTTCTTCTGCCCAAATTGCACCCCCTCTTCTCCACCCTGGTTTGAAGTTGGGATAAAGGCAAACTTGGAGCTGGCCAACCTAACCAGGCAAACCGATGGCTGGATACTGGCCAGACCATAGGTAAATGAAGGGGACTTGCCATTTTGATACTGGTTTTCACTTGGTTTATCTGAAAACAGCTAACCCAGCAAACAAACAAACAAACAAAAAAACCCGCATGGTTGCTTTTTGTTGTGCGTCCATTACAAAAGCATCCTTCAGGGCTGATCCTGCTTCGGAATATCCCAACTGGAAGGCCTTAGGGTAAGTGAAAGCACTCATCCAGTGACCAAGGTGGCCAAGAGATGGGGTCAAAATGTCCAGGTAAAGACATTCCCCATAAATACAGTACCACACCGTTATTCCAAAGGCCTGGGGCAGCTGGGGTGCGGGGCTCAGGGCCCGACGGGTGCCCAGCTGGTAGCAAAGCCGTGCGGGACTGCAGATGCATCACTACAGGACATCCATTTCTCCTGCTTTGGTAACTTCCAACGTCCTTTAAAAATGCGATCATGAAATGTCATTCCTTTTCTATTTATCTTGGCGGTACGAAACTGCCTAACTATTGGCTATACGTGAGCTCTTTTATAATATTTTTCCAATCACAAACACCATTGCATTGTTCCCCGGGGATTCCCGTGATGGATCTATCTATCTATCTATTTACGCGTTCATGAATCAAATCATCGGAGTGGAGAAAGTTTGTATAATCTATAGCTTTCATAAGATTTCACCGAACTTATACTTCACGGGGGATTTCCAGGAGTGTGACGTTATTTGCACCCCTCTTGGGGGCCTGACGAACACCTCCTTTTTTCCCACACAATTTACCGGCCTGTCAAAAATGCTCAACTCACCCCAAAATCAAAGCTTGAAACGCATGTCCAGCTCCCAGCCTGCAAAGGGAGTTTCCAGGAGCAGAGAGGTTTTAATGGCCAGCTGAATCAGAAACTAATCATCCGAACTGCCCTCATGTAAACACATGCTGGAAATTTTATTACTGAGATATTTGGGGTTTTCCTGATAGAGAATAAAAGACAAATAATCGAACTTATTGGAAAATATTTACATAGGGCCACACAGTGCAAACCTTAGGAAAGCTGAGCGGTATTTACTCAGAGGAATAGCCCTGGTGCAGGCAGAGGAGTGGATACTGCTCAGCTGTCCGGGGAATTGGAGGGAGTTTGTCTGAGTCAGACACGCAGGCAACGGCCCCACACTGGGGCATCATAATGCTTTAATTAATTAATGTCTGTAAACTGTTTGGTGATCTTGGGAAGAAAGGAGTTCTGGAAATGCCAGGTATTATTGAAAATTAATTACTCCAGCCTTCCCCCCAAATCTTGCTAAACATATTTCATTTTTTAATCTATCCTGCTGCTTTAATAAAGCTCATTGAAGAATTATTTTCTGCTAAATATTAATGGGAAAAAAAAGAGGGAGCCATTTAAGCAGCAGATTGAGCCGCAGCAGAAGAGACTGTACAAGAGCCACATTTGGGGGGGGGGGGCGGGCAGAGGTCCCCACATGCAGCGCAGACGCAGGCAGAGGACACGGTGGTGCAGACGCGCTGCTCGAAGGGCTCAGCCTGCCTGTCCCCGCCATCCCCCTCAACGGCCAAGCCAAGGCCATTCACACGGTGCTGGAGGGACTGCTGGAGGACCACGCTGCCGCGTGGAGACAGAGCCAAGGGAGATGCAGGACCAGTTTGGGGGATCCAAGGACAATACGAACTGTTCCAGCTGCCGCCATGTGTGCATGTCGGCAAATCAATCACGCTAAATGCTATTCATCGTTCAATCAAAGGGAGACAGAACATGTATATCATTTCTACAGGTCTGAAATTATTTTATGTTACTTACTGAAGAGTCACCTTCTGCATCATCGGAAGCAAAAGGGAGGTCCTGCAAGAGACTCCATGTACCAGTCCCACCAGGCTCTCTCCAGTTAGCTCCAAATGTGTGGTCAAAACAATGAACTGCAATAAATAAAATAGACATCACTATAGTACTTTTTCAGGGTTGTAGCTTTATACATGTGCATTTTAATTTATGTAATGCACAAATTAATAAACTTCTTGTTGTTTATTTATAAGAGCTAGTCCTACGGTCTGTCTGGGGTGTTATAAGACCGTGATAGCATTGGAGCATCTTGCAGCTCTCCCTGGGACAAGTCAAACTTTCCACTTCTGTGAGCAGACAAAGTCCAAGACTAACACATGTCTCCTAAGAGGTTTGGGGGAAAATGGAAGGAAAATGTCCCAATAAACTCTCATAACTCTAAAATGACCCTATTCTGTATCCTGCAGAGCTGTAGACATTGCAGTCACCTGTCTTCTCCTGGGCTATCCCACCCCGTTCCTCTCATTGGAGCCATTTGGGTTTGTTGAGATACAGAAGCAGCTGTGTTGGTAGCACCTCCGTGGTCACTCCAACCAAGGCAGCCACCAGCTCTGACCTCTCCTCCTCCTCCTTCTCCTCCTCCTGCTTTTCCTCCTCCTCCTCCCTTCTGCAGAAGTCAGATGTCTCCCCAAAATACGTCCTCAGTCATGGCTGAATGGAGGTGGGATCTTCCATTGCACTCTTGCAACTTCTTTCCACAAATTCTGAAAGAGAGGAAGTCCTTCCTTACAGGCCCAAGTCAAATCCACAGGTCAGGTCCCACCTATTGCCAATTTTCAGCAGAAAAAACATGCGTTTCACCAAATCTTCCTCTGGATACTTCTGAAAGTGAACAGCAGATGGGGCTACAGAAATCATCACATTTATAAAAAAAAATATGAAAAACAGCCCTTTACATTCTGAAAAGCAATTTATTCTACACCATTTCAAAAAATAAATAGGATTCTCCTTTTCTGTTTTAAGACATCAATGAATCTGTCGCATAATGGGCTTTTGTAAACCGATTATCCTTGATAATCTCATTAGCTGAAATTATTTTACTTTTCTAACATGGTAGATTTTTAAATACCTTTTATTTCATTTCCCTCTGGGCACGTTGCAGTGAAATTTACTATTAAGCAAAATAATTATCTATTTCAAACCTTAATGCTAAAAAGTAAAAAAATAAAATAATTACAATCTAAGGGCAGATATTAGAATGAAGAAAGTACAAGAAAGCCCACAAGTCAGAAGAGAAAGGGAAATTTCCACAAGCAGGCAAATCTCTTCTCCCTATTGACAAATAAATCATACTTGTTTTCCTCTGAATATTAAGAAGCAAATACTGGTTGATGCAAACGACAAGGCTCGCGCTCGAGGTGGGGTTTGCAACCTCCCGCAGCAGAGCGGAGCGTCGGCAGCGCGGTGGCTTCATGCTTGGGAAGGACAAAGCTCCTTCAGCTCCCACTGGCCAGGAGCTGCGTCGCCCGCTTCCAATACGGACCTGAGCAATTAAGAAATGTGAGTTGTTTCAAAATAAGCTTAAATCTGCGTTTTTACGTGTGGAAGTTTGCAGCTGTAATGGGATTACGGTGTCGGCAGAGGGAGGGAAGTTTGCAGCTGTACTGGTTTGGGGAGTAGGAAGCAGCTGTTAAAATAGAGGACTAATGGTGATTAATTCTTATTATGTGTTTGAAGATCGCACAATGAGTTCAGGACCCAAAACCTCCCGCAGGGAATAAACTGAAGGAGGAGGATTTAAAAAGACGGAAAATAGAAGGGGAATTTTAATGTACATTTGGCCTAAATGGCCTGGTCTTAAATCACTTTATTAATATTTAAGTATAATTTAAATCAACGTTATTAAGACAAAAAACATCTAGCCCAGGAAACCTGTAATTCGTGCATATTTATGCAGATTGGGAGATCACCTGCGCGCTCTCAAAAATGCACGCATCGGGACCAGGCAGGGAAACAGCCCTTCAGCTCGCGGCGCAGGGGACGGGCGCTGGCACACTCCCACGGTGCCGGCCAGCCTGCCGGGACCCCTGCGCCTTCCCACTCCCCACGCAGCCCCCTCCCCGGCAGCTCCGCTCCCACGCCGCGATGGGAAGAGGCGGGAAGAGACCCCATCCCGCTTCTGCATCCGCCACCGCGGCGAGGGATGCTGGTAGTGACGGCGACAAGGCGCAAGCAGCAGGAAGAGCCCAACGCGGGCTCAACTCGATTTGCAGCCTCCAGGGAACCTGCAGCATTTCCCAGATTCAGGGCAATTCACACAAGACCCAGGTTATTTGCTGCAATATTGTGGCCGGGTCCTATAGCCGGTTTGCAGAGATAGGCGATGTGCTGGGTGTTCTGGGGCTTCCCCAGAGCACAGCAGGTAGAAGATATGAGATTTCTATTTATATACTGCAGCCCGGCCAGGAAAGTGACAATTTACCAGCAAAGTTAAGGGGAGAGTGAAGCAGCCTGGAAAAGCCGGCGGGGGCAGACAGTGCAGGCAGGGTCCCCCGAGCCCCCGGGATGTGGTGGCCTAACATGGGCTGCAACTGGGTCCCCAGGAGCACCCAGCCCCTCTACCCTGAGAAGCTGCTCCCAACAACTCATCCATTTTGTGGCTTGACAACTTAATGTGGCTCTCATGGCCCTCCTGCGGACAAAAAAAAAAAAAAAAAAAAAAAAAGGAAAAATAAAGAAGGTGAACAGCAACAATAGGGCAAACTCCAAGATCTGGGGTTTGTTTTTCAGCCAAGACTTTAATGAGGATTAATCAAATACCATACAAGCAGAGAGATTTCACTGAAATATTAGAAGGGAGAAATGGGTGAGAAAATTAACAAAAAGCTAAACTTTTTTTATGTGAACTTTTTCTTTTTGAGCTTAAACTTTGAAATCATGCTAATCTTTTCAAAGCTCAAAGAGACCACTAAAAGATTTATTTCAGGACCAAATAGACCTCCCTTTACCAAAATAACTCTGCCTATGATTTTCCTGTTTCCTCATTTTTAAGATGTTTTGTTTTGCAAATATGAGAGAATTAACAACAGTAAGCCGTGAAAGTGCACCAAGCGTACCAAGAAATCCTGTCTTTCGCATGGCTGTAGCTGATACCCATTCCCAGCAGAGCTGGTTGGTAAATTAAAACATTCCTTCTAGCAGCAACTGATAACTTCGAGCTGATGATGTAGGTCAAAGACATCTGCAGTAAATTATACCCCACACGACAGGAGGAAGGGGCACACTTGGGACATGAAGATCGTGTGGATTCCATATTGGAGACCAAAATACACATTTTTACTCATTGCTGCTGCATAACCAGATACCTCACTTTGGTTATTTTGCACCCAAGTATCAATGGGTCAGTGATAAAAGCTAGGATGGATTTATCAATTGACAGCCACCTGGAGCGTAGTGGGGTAGGACGTACTTTAAGGGCTGGGTGCTCAACCATGGGGCCCTACGTGGAGCTCAGATGACAAGAAAAAAACGTGCTGGCCTGCAGATACCTGTGATTTGGTTTGCCAGCTTTGTGGGAGGCTTGGGTTTCGGCAGTGTGTCCATGTTATAATTAATAAGCAATTTCTGTTTGAATGGCATGTTTTGTCTTCATTTGAGCACGTTCTCCTCAAAGACAAAGATCAAGACAAACCTGCTCAGAACACAACGAAGATAAAAGAGAATCATAAAAAGAGACAGACAGAGGAAAAGAAAGAACAAGGAAAAAGAGAAGACAAAGAACAGGGAGACACCAAAGAGGACACAGAACAAAGATAGGCAAAATGAAAAGACAAAGAAAAGAAAAGCCAAAGAACAGAGATGATAGAGCACCAGAAAATATGCAAGAGAGGCACAAAAGGAAAAAGGGGGGGAAACAGCAACTGAGAACAAAGGGCAGAGAACAGAGCAAGAGCAGAAACACACAGGAAGGGAGAAAAATGGGAGAGAATTCAGCCAAGACGAGGTGTGAAAAACAGCCCAAAGAAAAAGAAAAAATAAACACAATGAAGAGCGAAAACAGCTAATCAGCTTCTGATTTGCATTAAAAAATAAGTCATGGGAACACAGGCTCAGCAACAGAAATGTTGTCAAGTAGAATGTCAAGATTTTCCGTGTCCTCTAAATTCAGTCGGACTGTCAGTACTTATGAAGCCTACGGGTTGGGTGATGCTGCTCTACCGGCTGTGGGAGAGCAGGGCTGGTGAGTGTTGAAGAAATGACAGAAACCAGTGCTGAGGGAGGGCAGTCCTGGTTACAGAACGGGTTTAGAGGGAGGTGCTTGCAGGCAAGGGATGCTCAAAAAGCAGAAAAAAAAAAAAACCTTTCATAAAGGTAGGAGATCCATCTCCATGGTGAACCAAGCTGGCAAAGGCACATTTTATCCCTTCTGTAGCTTCTTTGCAAGAACAGCATGGCAGAAACCCTGATGCACAAGTGCACCTACAATTTTAAAATATTTCAGTAGCTCCTTCTGTCCAAAAAATGACATTTAAAAAAAATTACCCACCCCACCCTAGCAGTTAACAGATACCAGCCACGGTAGAAATGCCAAGAATTGTAGGTTTTGAGCTGACCAACAGTCTGCATGAGATTTAGAAGTAAGACCTAGAGAAACATTCCAGGTCTCAGTCCTGCTGCAAAAACCGAGCAAATAAATCATTCAGAGATCTTGACAATGGACAAAAAAACATCTAGGAGGTACAAAGCTTGACGGAGAAAATGAACACTCAGGAGTTTTGTGCACATTGCAAAAAGGCATAAAGGGCTGAGGGATGCTGAGGTCTCCCTGGTGCCAGGTACAGCAGGAGGACACCAGAGGGATGGAACTAAGCCAGGGTAAGGAAGTATTATAGGAGAGGGTTGGGGTTTTTTTATTTTCTGCTTACAGTTTCTTGCCACATTCCCTGTCTGGTCCTTCAGCTTTACAGCACCTCCTCACCTCCTCGATGACCCAACACATTTCGAGGCAGAGTTCGTGGTCTGGGGTGGAAGTGTCGTTTTCCAGATCTGAGACAAGGAACTCTGATTTTGTAAAATACCCTTTGAAGAAACTTGAAAGATGTAAGGTCCAGTTTAGTCTCATAAGACTAGATCTCCTAAGTACCTCTGGATTTGGCCCTACAGATGTATTAAAGCAGTAGGTAAATTAATGTATCTGAAACATTAAAATATTGATCTCTCTCAGGTTTTCTATAGACCAAGGGAAGTTCTGGCAATTGTATCTGTCATACAAATGCAGAATTGTACAACAAAAGCCTCTTGAGCTGCTACAGCTTTCCAAAAACCTAACTTTTTAAGTATTTGTGTCATTTTTCTTACTGAAACACTACCCTCATTCCTTATACAGGATCAGCTATCGTGAAGGACTCAGCTAGCACTGATTTTATGCATTTGTCCTTGGTACACCATATTTTCTTCTGGTTTAATCCAGTAACATTTGTATCACACTTAATGTCGCTAATACATAGAGCCATACTACTTGATATTCTTCATTCAGTGTTCAGTTGGCTGGCAGTACAGGAAAACTGGTGTGCAGTGGGTTAAACATGCTTCCCATGCTGCTCGTTGGTTATATTTTATTTACCAGTATTTCTATAATGTGCTATTTTTTTTTTTCCTTTTGAGATTTCCTCATTTCTTTCAGAACACTTTCACCTTATTTCCGGGCTGCTTCTCCCCAAGGGCCAAAGTGGAGGTTCAGAAACTTCATATGAACTTCCTGAAAAAGAAACAGATCACCTATTAAAAATCCCAAGCGGAATGTGCTGTGAATATAGTTTAATACGTACCAAAGAAAGAGCTGGCTCTAATCACAATGTAAGATTTAAAATTCATTGTTGTACTCAGTTTATTGATTTAATAATGTATTTATTATTTATGATTTCTATGGCAGATGGAATTCTATTTCCATTATTTGATTCAGGTTAATCAGAGGATAATGCGCTTCTCATACTTTCACCTAAAGACTCTTCTGGTGCCCGAGAAGCAGACTGTTTTCCAGAACTGCAAATCAAATCCCTTTCTGTCATGCAATTATGGCTATTACCCTACAAAATTATAATCTGTTTAAAACCTAAGGCTAATATTTGAACTAAAATAATTGCACACATATGAATTATATCTAAGGTAGAAAGATTTCCGGAGGGGCTCTGGCATTTCAGATGGTTTCACTGCTTTTAAAATGCCTGTAACTGGTCTTTGGGATGTGCCACTGCTCCTTTCCCCCAGGTACCCGAACCTTCGCTGGTAACACTGCAGCTGGTCATTGGACGTACGTACTCCTCCTGATTTTACTTTCCCACTACTCAAGACCAAGACCTCGGGAAGAACAAGCATCTGCCAAAGATGTTGTAGACAACATCTACAAAGTGTGTAGACACCCCTGCAGAAACATACCATCTCGCCATGTTCTGAAGAACATTTTGATTTTTTTACCTTCAGAACAGTTTTGACATGATTTAACTTATGAATCATGAACTTCACAAATATTTATTATTCCTGGATCCGAACATCAAACTTACGATGCTGAATCATCAGTTTCCTTGGAGAACAGTGACAGGCTATTAAAATCAATTCAGAATACACAAGGTGAAGGAAAGGGAAATCAGAGCAATGAGATTTTCATGCCAACTGACTTCATCCTACCCTAGAATTATTTCCAGTCTTGCTGATATTTGATACGGGGCCTTGCAAGATCTAGTTTGAAGTTCACCTTTTAGCTTTTTTTTAAAAAGGGCACTCCACCCTTCGAGCCCCCGCTGCCAAGGTGCAAGCTGGGGGTGCCCAAAGGCACAGCCGTACCCAAGCCCCCGAGGTGCCAGCCTGCAGCCTTGTAGGCTGGAGAGAGGCTGCTGGTTGTGCAAAGCTCTTCTCCCGACCTCCATGAGCAGGGCTGCACCTCTGCCTCCTTGTCCTGATTAACACACCGAGTATAACAAAGCAGCTTTCACACCCTCTTCCGGTTAGAGGAGCTCTTCACTTGCTCGAACATCTATGAAGGTAAAGAAAAAAAGATGCATTTTCAATTCAGGCTCCCAGATGCACGAGTGGTCCTATGAGTGGAGGTATAATGTGCACTGAACTGGTAGCGTCTTTCTCGTGACCATATTCTTGTCTGCTCATGCAGCTCACCCCTAGAGCTTGCTGGCAGCATGGCTGGCTGTGAGATGGGAGACTCACACATTCAAAGCTAGACTTTAGAAAAATAGAAAAATAAAATGAAAAAAACCCAACCCTAACAGGCTTGAATGCTGATAAAGAAGCTGGGGTAGATGAAAAAAATCAGTGTGCCGCAGTCTAGGAACATTTCCACAGACAGACATGAGAACAGAGCAAGCTCTTGGACTCCCTGGGAAGACAGAAAAAGTAAATTGTCTCATCAGGATGTTTTAAGTCAATTTTCACTGCCTATTTTCTAGGATTTCCAGAGGCAGGATTGAGGATGCTCCTCTAACACCTCTTTGGACCCCGTCCCCTTTAGGGTGTGTGAGGATGCCAGCTCTAGCCTTGCCACAGCCCTGCAACCAAAATTTCTCCATCTCTTCTCAAGACAGAAGATGACACAGCTTCTACAGCACTGCTTTTCTGCAGCAACATACAACAGGCAATGAAACCAGGAAAGAATCCCACACCTCTGATACTCAAGGGGAAAAATACCTAAATCTATAAAATCTGTGCTTTGTTTTTCTTTTGCTTTATTTGTCCCTGAAAGAAATGAACACGATGGGGAAATCTGCCCTTCTGTCTTAGGAAGCGCAAGGAGAATGGACTGAGGTGCAGAGGTGTAATTTAAATGCTGTTATGTCTGAGTTCAGTCCCCTCTCAAAAATTTGGCCCTCCACGACATTGAGCTCAGGCACAGTCCCAAACCACAGCTGTAAAAGCATCGCTCATTTTAAAGGTCCAGTTGTGCTGCAGGACAAACATACGGCTCTTACCAGCCCATCCTCTCTTTTCTGCTATACACTATCTGAATTTTATAGTTTGAAAATGAGGGGCATCTTACCCAATTAGGTACTCCATAGCCTAATCAGCTTCTTTCTCTACCACGGAAATATTATGCATTTCGACCCAGCTGTTCCCTTGTGCTGTTTTGTTGTCAGTCATATTCTGCTGGAGAGGAAAGCAATGGTGAGCCGAGGACATTCCTGCACATCTGTTAGCTGAAAGACAGGAATAGTAAAGGATTTTAGAGCAATTTCCAGAAACAATAAGAATTAGTTGCTCATCTGATACTAACAACGTGCACCTTTTCTTCTTCTTTAGCATGTCTGTCAAATAATGTAATTATTAAGGACCAACAATGTGGCTTTTTATGTGAACCAGTGCTGACTACACTGGAGTATTGCATTTTTAATTATTATGATGTTAAATGGCTTTAATTGCTGACACTCTCCTGATTCACAGAGCATTTTTATAACATTTATTAAAAAAAGGCCAAAGTTTATTTTACAATCTGCAATAAAGCAGAACACAAAAACCAGCAATTGGCTCAATGATCCCAACACATTAGTTTTATACACAGACTGCATATTATTCTTGCTCTATAAGTGATGTGAAAAGCAAAATTGAAGTCCTGTACAAAATTTGATCATCTTACTTAATAACAACAGATGCTCAGAGTGGTGGCATTTTGAAAAGAGCTCTGTATGCTACTGGTTATTAAATGGCAGGACATTTGGCATCCTCTAGCATTATACCATTTGAAAACCATAGAGTCACATAAATAGCCGATGAGAGCTAGAAAAAAATGTAGCTCCTGTCTGCATAACAAAACTCACTTCATTTAAAATATTTAAAATGGTTAGGCTGCCTTTCAAAAGAAAAGTCCAGAAAACTTATTGGAGGGAGAGCTTCCCTTTTATCTGGAAAACACAGGAAAGCAAATATGTTGGGGGGAAGAGAAGAAATGGTTCAACAGCATGACTGATCAGCCTTAACCGAGAATGCTAATGGCTTCTGCTGCTTTGTGTCAAAAGCTCAGCACAATTTGGAAAAGGCTCTGGCACAAAATTTCCTTCTTGATTTTAAAAAGAAAATATTGGCAATATGTAGCCAAATTAACATAAGTGCAGGACGTATCAACAACACATGGGTATCATTTTAATGGCGCAATTCCTATTCAATAAAGAGAAACCAATAAAGACAGTGGCTTACTTTCTTCCCAGTATAAATTATACTCACAGAACATCTACTGCCTACATAGTTATACCATTGCTATTTGGTTAGATTCATATATACTATAAAAAGTTCTAATCAGGTTGATGGGCACATACAGTGTAGCTTTCTCATTTTTATTTGAGCTTAACAGCCACTATGTTGTACATTTATCAAGGCAGAAACCACCAGAACCTATTTACCCAACATGTTTTACCTAGAACAACTCATTCCACACACTGTTCCACGAAAGATCAGCAGAGCTGCAAGTAAATACCGACATCAGGCATTGTTCCCTTTAAAAGAAAAAAAAAAATTAAATAACTTTAAAAAAGCCCAAATGCACAACGAGTTTGCCTGAGACCTGAAGAAGGGATTCACTGGGCTTAGAAGGCGTGTGTATGTGCACGTCTTTTATGTCTACTTAATAGAATCTTGAAGATTGAGTTATAATGGAAGTGCTTATACCGCCTTAACTATGGCGTTGCAAATGGTGCTACTGTCATTAAGAGTGCATTGTTGTTTGTTTTATGCTAATCTTCCTTCAGTGTGACAGACTGTCACCTGCATGGGGGGTAACTTTCAGCACTATATTAGCCCATATGGCACAAGCTAAATTGTATCTAAGCTATGGGCTAATTATGGATGAGTTAATAAAACCAAGCAATGTCAGTCTGGCCACTTCTTCTGGTCCTCTGCCGACCCCCCAAGTGAGTTATTGCCTGCACTGTTCTCTTAAACTATTTTCATTTTTGTTCTCGACGATTGGTGCCAAGCTTTATGTTTAAGACTCTTTAATCCTGTTCCTTTCTCAATCCCATGCAAGATCGGATCAAAACAATCTCTCTACACATTTTCCATGTGATAACTTTCCCCTGTTAATCAAGGAGTGGAGCAACCTACCAAATACTAAACGCACCGCATTAAGTTTCCTGGAAACTTGTTTGCACAGCTGTGATATAACAAACAGATTTTCCTGTTTTCAGGGAGTAAAAAATATGGATCATCTTCCTTAAGTTGGGATCAAAGAGATGAACATTTATTCCATTAAATGCACATCCAGGTAACAGAAAACCGTAGGAATTAACAAAGATAGTAAAGAGTCTTTTCACATGTTTTAAGGTCAAGCACAGGCTTAAGTGCTTTTTTGGACAAAGGCCCAGCTTCTTTCCGTTCTTCAAAAAGAGGGGAGGGAAGAAGAGGATACCTCACAAGTGTTAATGTTCCCACATCACTCCGTCTGCTCTGCTTTGTCCCCACTTGTGCCTTTCAGTTTTCAGCCCCTGGCAGCTGTGAGCGTGCTCACTCTTCAGCATACTTCGCTTTCCCAAATGCACGCTGCTGTGCACTAATCACCAGTAAAGCATAACGCTGCAGCACGAGACCAAACGCTGGACCGACTAGAAATAGAAAGAAACGGTAGAAAACCCTTGTCCGTGATTGAGAAAGGAAAACAAAAAGGAAAACAAAAATGTAAAGTGAACTGGAATTCAGTAATAGGAAAAGAATAAGGGAGAAAAAAGTAAGTGAAAATGCCTATTGCTTCTTTGCCTCCACTCGTGCAATGCTCCTTCCCTGATCTACAGGGTGAAAGAGCACCTCGCGAGCAGGCAGAGACCAAGCTCACTTGCAAAAGGGAGAATTACGCAAAGACAACTCAAGTTTTAATTAAACAAAACTCAAATAGCAATTTCAACAAAAACATCATGTTAGGGGATATATTCCTTAAAGCTGGCAATAAAATGCTTCCCCATACGTAGCAGCATACAAACCCCTAGCAGCAGAAGTCACGGTTCAGGATATGAAGACATCTTCAGGTACTGCTCAGCTCATTGCATTGACCACCTTCAACCCAAGAGTCCAAAGCTTAGGACAGACTCCACGTGTCTGTGTGCTCAGCCGATTCTAAGGCAGCCTCCACTAGTCTACAGGTCTTTCAGGATTTTGTTTTCTGCATTCAGTCCAGCTGAGTTAGCAATGGGGTATGACAATGAAAAGGATCAAGCATAAAACTTCTGGAGAAAAGAACAGAAATTGAGAAGTGTGAATTCGGATGTGGTAGCAGATACTCAGCACTTTCAGGTTTTGGCCCAAGCTCTCCCCAGGGGGATCTTAGTATCTCCCTGTGAGCAAAGGTCTGAATTATGTCAATACACTCAAGATATTTAATAAAAACTTGTATTAAAAAAGAAAAAAAAAAGCAGGCTCAACTGCTGGGAGTAAGCAACATCCTTCCAGTCCAAGCATTCTCATTTTTAGATAATGTGCTGCAGCTCCAAAAGGAAATACCACAAGGTTGCTGTGCTTTGGAGCTATTACTTCCACATTACAACTTCATAGCACTTCCAATACAAGTATGCAAGAAATAAGTAGATTTCTTGTTCTTTATTTCCTGTAAGGAACAATGCCATGTTTCACACAATGCCTTGTGAAATAAAAAGTCATTGGGCAAACTGCTTTTAAACCCATCATATGTAATGAAATGTTTCATCTGGAACTGGAATTGTTTTTCCAATTCCAAGTTTTACTCTCTCCTTGGCTTTTTCCTCTTTCCCTTCTTATTTTCTTCCCTCAGTTTATAGACAGTCTGCTAATCTACTCAGACCCGCAGTACTGAAAACTCTCTTCTCACTCAGTGAGTCACCCCTGGAAATGCGTTATTGCCTTAAAAGTCAAGTTCAGACCTAATCACCACTTAAGTAGTACAAGGAGAAAAAGGCAATATCATTGTTATTCAAGTTACTTAGTCCTTTACTCAAGAAAAATTCTTCCCTGGACTATTCCCTCACATGAGTGAACCCATTGGTTTGAAACTGAGATGAAGTTTTCCCCCTAAAAGATTAACTTAATTAAATTAAATTCAAATTCAATTCAAACAAATTCAACAATTCTGGGAAATCTTATGGTCCATGTTACACGGATCACCTTAAATGACTACAACAGCCCTTTCTGGCCTGATGGATCTTGATGAGTCTATGATTCTGTGAAATTACTTAATAGATTAATGAAATTCAGAATGGTAAAGCCTAATTCAACCTTCAAAACTGAACCGGTGCCTCTTACCTTGTTTTCTGTATAACACCAAGGAATTTTCTTTCTTTTTACTGTTGTAAAAACACTGGCGCAGGAATTACTGGATTGTGCTTCTCTTTCAAATACTGGGACCACTAAAGACAGCTTCTAGAGAGGGTTGCTCAGGTCTTTAATATTGTAACATGCATTCTGTCTCTTCTTGGGCAATTGAGGTCGCTTGATAGCAGAATATCCCCCAGGTAGTTCTTTCCAGCAATTTGGGGACTTAAGCAAGCTAGGAAAGGCAATCAGCAGCATCTTCAGTAACTGGAAACCTCTATTTCTGGTATGCAAAACAAAACTTTACTTTGTAGGAGGATGCATGGGAGCAAATATTCTGCAGGAGACATTTGTGGTTTTGTGGCTGAATCAATTACATTCCTACACAAGCTTTTATTGTAGCAACCTCTTTGAGAATGACCAGCCAGGCTCGCTGACCTATCAGGTTTTCCAACGCAAAAATAACGTAGTACAACTTCCCTTTCAGTCTTTGTTCTTAAGAATTACACCTCAGGTTGCTTTCTCCTTGGTAGTCATTCCTCTTCTGTATCACCTTATGTTTGAAGAGATCTAAAGATTAGACCACTTAACAGCACACTGTGTTCACTATACAAATTATTGATTGCCTGTTTTTAGACCATTTCTCTCACAGTCTCCTGTAGTGAATTGAGAATGGAATACAGCTGATAATATGTGCCCTTTCCTCAAGTTCAACCACCAAAACACTTGGGTTACAATCTCACAGGATGTTTCTATCATTATCTCGCTCCCCCTAACCAGTAGCACTCAAGTTTTAAGAAGCAGAACAGCACTCGCTGACAGCCTGAGACGCTAATTATTTTTTTTTCCTGTTATAGGTGCATATATGAATACTATAGTAGAATCTGGATTATACATTTCCTATATTCGTTTCCGTATTTCTTTTATTAGAAAATAAAGTCTAAGCCTAGCTGCAAAGTTAGGATACATCTATGAACTTTCCTAACCTTGCTATTGTTCAGACTTCTATTTCCAGAAGACCCATCGATACACTAAAATTAAGCTTACACAGCAAAACCCCTCTTTTTCAGGTGTCTTGTAAGAACAGAGGAAAAAGCTCATTACAATCCGGTCTGAGAAAATGAAGATTTGATTCTTATTTGCACGAAGGACCTCCCATAGAGCCTTTGGAGTACAAAAGCTGTTGCAGCAGAAGCAAACTGTGTTTGGGAAGAACGTGCGTTATCCTAAAAACAAGCTAATGAGGTTACTGTTTCCAAATGTAAAAAGCAGAAACTTTCTGGCACGTGGCCACAGGACTCCAGGGACCCTGAACAACCAGCAGCTCTCTCCCGTGCTTCTCCTTGCTCTTGAGCAGCCCCACTGGACCCTGTGCATCTGCCCAGCCTTCCCCTCCATCCTCTTTGGGGCTGGTTAGGACTTACTGGACTGGTTTTAACAACAGCACGACACTCAGTGTAGCACAGCATCTCGTACAAAGGAAAGAAACCTCACTGTGAACAGCTCATATACATCTCCTCCTTTCACGCCTCCTCTTTCTTCTTAGGAGCTTGCTCTGAAGCAGGTCAGACCTGATGTCTCATCAGGGCAAAGCTTTTTCCCATTTGCCCCACAGCTACAGGGGAGGGGAAGGCAGCAGGTTTCCTTTTGGAGGACCTTACCAATTGCCTTGAGTGTTTAGCTCACTGTGCTCGCCTCTTTGGTCACTGGGTCGTAAGGCCAGCCATCCCATCTCCTCATAGCTGCTTCTCACTACCAGTGCTAGCTGGAAAATGCAGTAGAATATTTGATTTATTGGTCCCATCCTTCTCTGGTCAAGGCTGTAACACTGAGCTGAAAGACCTTTTTTTCAGCCAGCTGTTTTCATCTACCACTTTGCCTGTATCTCCCATAGGCTCAGGCAAGACAGGTACTCACTTAAGATCATCATTGCATCTGACATGTGCTGCCTTTAAATGTTTAAAACATAAAATGAGCTCAAGGCTCTTTCTTCAGGAAGGTACCATACCCCTCCTGATAGAGGCTGCAAGCCTTTGGGCCACCAGACAGGCACCGGGGGCAGGAGCAGCAGGGAAGAGAGGCTGGGCTGTACCTGTGGCATGGCCTTGCTCTTTGCACACCTTTGCAATGGCTTGGAGCTGAATAAAAGGACTGACTGGCTACAGGTGCCACATCTCCAAGTCCTACAGAGTCCAAAAGGGCTGGTTGGTTGTGCTTTACTTTGAAATTATCCGCTGGGCAGGGGGGAGCATGGGGCTGGAGGTGCTACACCTGCTAGCTCTCCCTCCACGGATATAAAGATGCCTTTGGTAAGCAAAGTGATACAGAGAGCCAGCTAGCCATGGATAAAGAGGAGCCAGAGAAGAGATGGCATAAGCTTAGGCTGGATTGTGTACAATACACGGTTTCCCAGCAGTACGAAGAATCTATATATTTACATAAGAGAAAGGTCCTCTTTTATAGTGAAAAATTCAATCATTTGGTATTCGGCAGCTGGATACTGTAAAAATCATTCCTCGTGTATCTCATATTAACTCACGGTAAGCTGATACACCTGAGCTTTTTACAACACTCAGGGTTGAGTATATATATATTGCTCAACTTGGAAAGGTCACTCATGCTGTACACAGGAACCTGACCACAGTAATCTGTAAAGAGCAGATATTGTTCTCCTTGTTTGTAAAGACTTTAGGAATGTAAACAGCAGCACTCGGGCTCTTTCTTTGGGATGTATCGAATTCACAGGCGTTGTGTGTGAAGTTTACAAATGTAAGACTTCGCAGTTGGTTTTGGCAAGTCTAGTCATAATCTTCAGCGAAATCAAAACACAGCAAAGATCACACTCCACATTTCTAGGACCTAATTTAATTAAAAGCTTTCATTGGGAAGGGATAGTTTCAAGCCTTCCCCCCGCCTCTTCCTTTGCATACAGACATAAACATTTACCAGACCCAAACTTGGCATCGATTTTCCTTTATCCCTTGCACTAGTCTGAAGTCCCGAGAGATGAACAGATGAGGTTAAGGTTAAGAAAGTTATGCACAACAGCTCTTAACCTGATGGCTAGGAAGACAAACAACGTGCTAGCATCATTTAGGTGAACTTGTCTATCGAATTACCTGTCCCTGTTGGATTTGGTATGGAGTGTTCCCACTTTCAGATGAATACTCCACTAGCACATCTTCAAAAGGTTTCTTTGCAAGATTTAAGTCAAACATCCATTATGAAAAACAATACAGTTCCTTGAAATTTTGACTACCTGTTTGGACAAGGTCACCTGGCATGAGTTATTGTCCGGTCAGATGCAGCTGAGACACAGTTGCAAGGGCATCTAAAATATGGTTAGAGACAGAACTAAATAATAGTTAAAAAAATGTGCTTGATGCTGTGTTACATCTTCTTCATATTCCTTCCAATGTAAAAAATGAGATGCCAACACTGACTGTCTGTTTTACAAGCTCATTGAAGTCAGAGGCTTAGCAGAGGGTTTTTCCACAGGTCAGACCTTCAGCTGGTAGAAATTGTCTTAGCACCAGGGACACCAGTGAAACCACAGCAATTTATTTTACAGGGGAAGTAATGTATTTGGGTGGTCTCATGTTAATCCCTGACAAGTTACTGTAGTATATTGACGGTTGCTCTCAGCACAGATTTGGACGAACCCCAGTCTAATGGTGACTTTTTGGTGATGTCCAAAATTAAACAAACATGTCTTTTAAGGACAACTCCTGGAAGTCAATGCAGTATTTATTGTAGCTCTGTACAAAGAATTGTACTGATTTCAATGACATTATTTCCATCTTGAAATGACTTATCGTGGAAAGACAGTAAATACGCTATGTTTCCTCAATATAAACCTAAGAAGTATCTGAATATAAGATACTAAGCAAGCTCACTGCTTTTCTTAGACATTTTTTTTCCATTCACCTTTTTTTTTAAAAAGTAATGCTTTGCTTAGTAATTTCTCTATTTTATTTAATTATTTGCACCAAATCCAGATCACTTCCTCCCTTAGGTAAAGATTTTTATTTATTAAAGACAAAAGTGCTTGAAGAGTTTTATTTTCCATTTGGCAATTTGGTCCAATTTTCATAAGCTGAGAACACTCACTCAAGGTTTTACTTGTTTAAAACCAGATTAAAGGATAAATTCAGTACGCATTCCTGTAACCACTTTGCTCCATTGAAGACTCTGGAAAGCTGTAGAAGCCAAAGGTAGTTTTTACTGATTTTGTCCTTGGGAAATCACATATACTGAGACAAAAAAAAATACTAAGGGAGGATAAATTTCATATCATAAATATTGCAAGGTTGTTAGTCATTTGCGAGGTCTTTTGTATCTTTATGGGTTTTTTTCTCTTCCAGTCTGTGTTGGGTTTTTGTTTTATTTTTCTCTACAAACATTTGCCTGGCCAGAAAACTAGTTATTAATAAAAAAGAACATCAGATACCAAATTCTAAACTCATCAGAAGTTAGCAGAGAGACTACTTGCCACTGCAGTCCTACTTTGACTTACTTCATAAATCAAGATCAAATATTTGCCACACAAAGCAGCTGTAGATGTCAGGGTCCATGTAACTACTGCTGCTGGAGGAGCCAAATTCTGCTCTCTGAGGCACAAGCTGAGTTTTTTTCTTTTTTTTCCCCATAGCTCCATTCTGCCCGCTGTGTGCAGCCACCACTTCCAGGAGTAGGTGCTAGCTTTGTTGTGATCCCTTATTGGATGAAACAGCTACTCAGATTTCTCTCAAAGCTCTAATTCCCAAAGCAAGAAGTTTGGGGTAGCGATCCAACAATACTGGATATTTGCTGATGAGCACTGTCACCAGCCAAGAAGCATCAGCATTGCATCGACTCAGTTACATAAACACATTTTTATGTAAGGGGAAGGTAATGGCTCATTTATCTAATTTTATCTTCAAGCAATAAATTGAAGAATAGTTACTTTAGACTGTTCTGCTCATCACAGATTTATAGACGTGACAGCTAAACCTCAAAATTAACACAGGAAATTTTATTTTCTCAGTCATTGCTTGTAGAACCCTTAAGTCTATTAGGATCACAATTAGCAGAAGGGAAGCAGAGAAAATAAATTTTGTCAATAGAAAAGGAAAAGATTTAGAATGAATGTCTGATAATCAGACATCCCATCCCCTGAGCTGAACAAAAAGCAGAGCAAAGTCCTAATCTCCTGCCCCATATATGCACACACGTCTGCTAATGTGACACAAAAAGAAACTCAGATGGAGAACAGAAGGTTTAAGAAAGACCTAGCTAGGGGGAAGGAAAATCAACCAAGTCCTGCCTGCTTTCTATAGGCAATAGCGCACACATGCTTAAAACAAAATGGCGATAAAAGAGAGCAAAGAATGTCGTGCAACAAAACCACATCTTTAATCTGACCCAGCTCCTGTGAGAAGTTATTTTTAAAAGTTCTTAGTAATTCCTGATATTTTTCTTTACAAATGTGGCTACTGTGCAGAGACTCAAGGGGAAAGAACAATTAACTTGTGCCTGTAAAGGACTTAGCACATTAAGCCATATTCCAAGCAAACAATAACAACAACTCCCAGTAAACCTGCAGAAACACCACTTGATAAATTATAGCCAATGCCTATTTGTACTATGGAAAAAGTTCTTTTGGAACCTGAGGAATCTGTTTCTCTCTGCGTAAGGGATGCTCTGCACCAGGTAGTTCTAGACCAAATGTCCTCAAAGCTGTCAGCACAGCCCCTGGAAGAGCCAACCCCAGGATAAAGGATTATTTGGGAGGTGTAGAGCCCCTGTGTCACCTCTGGCACCTTGAGTAGAGCAGGTAGTTGGGAGACAGGACTGCAAAAGCACCTGTGTGGTCCAAGGTGGCTCAGTTAGAGAGATGCAAGATGCAAGTTAGGGAGAATTTGGGCTATTTTCCCTTGCAACGAAGATCTGCTGAAGACCAAGGTAGCCTGAGATCAGGATGGGATATGCAAAACGCAGTTTTGACGCAGGCTTTCTCTTTCTCCAGATGTCTACCACATGAGTTTTAAATTAATAAGGGCTGTAGGAATTGGCCCTTCAAAAATTAAATGATTAGATGATAGAGTCATTGCTGCCTAGGCACATTTGTAAGAAATAATAATTTCCCTCAAAAAATCATTAAACAGAAGGGCATCAAAATTAGTTACAGAAACAACCATATTTGGCTTGATCTTTGGCTGTTGTAAATCAACATAATCTGAATGACTTCAAAGAAAATTATGCCAATTCACAGTACCGAGAATCTGCTCTATTGCGCTTAAACTCTGCCCAACATCTTGACATACTGTGTTAGTTTAGTGTTTATTCTCTTACATTAAAAAGACTAAAATACGTACCTTTCATCTATTCTCAGCAAATTACATGTGATTTCTTGTTGGCTAAAACTATCAGCTGCGGCCGGCCACAGAAAGGTTGTCCAGCTGCTTAGGAGCCCATTTAAATATGAATTGAAACAAGAGCGTTTCATGGAAATTTGGACGCTCTTAGCTCTCACTGGCTTTGTCCGCCCATAGATTGTTTGTCCCTCCTTTCAGTTCAATAGCTTCTTTCAAATTATAACAAACAAGTATGCTGGGGAATACCACGAAACAGCTCCAAAGATGTAGCGCTCTTTTATATTCACAGGCATGTCACTTGCTAACAGCCCCAACGCCTGCTCCTGCAAACTGGAACAAGGGCGAGAACCAACAAAAATTCCCTGCTCCTGAGGAAACAAGCAAACAAACCAACCCACCCCTCGAAACAAAGAGAAAAAAATATTTCCTCAATTAGGCAGCTGAAAAAACGTCCAGAACCTGGCAACCCTTATTCATGTGTGGGCCTTGCTTTTCTCACTAGTCTGGCTCATTGCAAATGGTTTCCGTCAAGAATAATGGCCAAGAATTGGTTCTTGATCTTCCATGAAAAAATAAGGTACAAAGTAAATGAGATAAACTGTGCTGTAGGAGTATAAATTAATGATGATTTCATAGCAGACCTTCTCAACTTGCATAGGATTAATTGCCACGTTAGAATAGATGTCTAAATTGGGCACTAGAGCTTCTTTTAAAGCTTGGATTTTCATGGATACGTATATTTCTTATAAATTTTACTAACACAAAATTCACGTCTAAACTCAGACACATTAATTATTGTCAGATTTGATGAGATTCCAGTCTCTGGAAATCAGCAGCGGTGCAGTGAAATTATTGCTATTACCAGTACTACTATTACTATTAGCATTATAATTTTTCTAGCTGTACACTCTGATTCTGCTTGTTTTGTTTGGGGGGAAAATAAAACTGCAGATACAACATGCACTTTTATATGTTTTAAAAACTTAGCTGATATCATAAAAGAGCAAATTCCCATACTTTTTCCCCAAAATTCCTCTGTTTGCTGCTAACTGGCAGGGCAGGTTATCCCAGACACAGACCTGACTTTTGTTGTCCAGAATTTCTCCCTTTCCTGATATATTTACATGGAAAGCACTTTTCTCTAATGAAATCAGAAAATGGCAATGGAAATTACTGCGTGTCCAGAGCATGTTTTGGGTCTTTTTCCTTTCCCTGATGGTCATGGACTCGCAGTATGGGGAAGCTTATTTCTTAAATGTCATCGCTTTTGTCACTTTAAGTCCTATTAAGATTGGTTATTGACTTTATGTATAATTAATGGCTTCCAAAGTCCTACATTTTTACACGTGATAAATCTTGCTGCTGAGAAACCAACAAATTTCTGTTGTTTATTGCCCTTCCCTCTTCCCCACCCAGGAGTAACAGGAGTCACTTGAACTAAAGCTCTACGGCTTCTTCCATAAACGTGTCTGGATGTTTCTCACTTAGGTTGACGTGACAATTATTAGAACTGGCACATATAAACACAAAAAGCAAGAGGCATTAACAGGTCTATTCACTAAGGGTTCTGCACCCTTTCCACGAAAAAACCTTAAATAAAAGGAACATGCCTAAATTGTGAAAATGTCAAGGTCTTCTCATTCATTAATTCCCCTCTCTTTGATGTGCAGTGCTCCCAACTCTGTCTCTGCTCAGCGGAGAAGTGCTGGACTGAGAAAACACGAGTCATCCTGCCACATTCACTGGCTCACAAAGGATGCAGACTTGGACTATGATCCAAAAATGCACTTGGACTATGATCCAAAAATGCACTTATGTGCATTGAACCTACGAAGAAGCATTTGTTTGGAGCTCATTTCCCTCTTTCTCCAAGGGGAGAGAACACCATAACATTTGCCACATGGGCTTGGGTACAGCTCCACAATGTCCTCCTGGTGCCACACAGCCGTGACCCACTGTATCTGAATGAAAGGCACAGGAAAGAGTGGAGAGAAAAGTTAATATTTCCTATCTTTGCACTGTGCCAGAGAGCTTCTGCCCCTGAGAAAGACTGTCATCTTGGGACACGGCACGTACCCACGGAGGGGACTGAAGACTTGATGGTCTCTCCTCACCATCAGTAAGCTCTGCTCTTGCAGAAGTAATAGCACCCCATAAGAGGTGACCATGGCCTGTTGTGTAACGCACCTCTACGTGCAGATGTCAGCCTCTGCCACCACTTCAGGCCATGGCAAAGCCAGGCGGCAATGAGGAGCTCCCAGGATTCCAGCTCGGACAAGAAAACCCCGCCGTTGGCTTTGACCTGGCAGACTGGCAGCTTGTGGTGGTTGGTGGAGATGGGGGGTCCTCTTCCTTAGACGGGGTTGCTGAGCTCTTTCTTCCATGCAATGGAAAGGAACATTTTATATCTGAATGTTCTCTTTCTTTGGTGGAATACAGTTTCTATAGAAAAATAATCTCTTTATGTATTAGAAAAATACCTGATGCTTTCAATCCCCCAAACAATTCCATATAGACCCTACAGAAACAAAATCTCCTCTGTGCTTCATGCCCCCTGCGCGTCCTGAGCTTAAATTAGCCCAGAATGACTGTAATGAATTCATCAGGATTGTATGACCAGCAGTGCTTCAGCAAGAGAGCGCTGAAAGAGAGGAATAGACCAAACCCACAGCAGATTTCAGTGCACATCGTAGGGCTGCACAAGAACAAATGCACCTCTGTCATGGTATGAACTTACTTTCTTCCTCCTGACTTCCCCCAAGTCACATAACTGGCACGTGACGGCTGGCACAGATGGCACGCCGTGGCACGCAGAGAGCGTGCCAGCTGTCTGGCGTCGGGACACAGGTGCTGACGCTCGCGCTTGCTGCTCACTGGAAGCCAGACCTCCAGGAATCAGATTCTAAGAAAAGAAAAGGGACATCGTCCACCTTTCTGTTTCTCAGTTTTAAGATCAAATGCTGCGTGTGAGTAGAATAAAGGATTACAAGGCAAAAGCATCTGCTAAAAGCTGTTCTGCATGATAGTTAAGATTGATGCAATGAGGTATCAGAATTTCATTGCAGTAAACAGACAACATATGATCACAGACATTATTATGCACACATGATATACAGATTCATCCATAGGACAATTTGAGAATAAGGCACCAGTTATTCAGACCTTCATTGCAATCTGAATATCTAATATATCTCAAACGGCACAGGCAACTGACCATGCGTACCCTTTATGAGAATGAAATATAGAAATAGGCAAGAGAAAATCCAAGATTCATCACCACTTCGAGTTAGCGTCATCTCAGTTGTACAGTGATTTTAAAGTTATTGATGTTTATTTTCAAATCCATACCTCTATAGATTGGAGGTAAGTCACTGCGGGCTGTATATATATCAGGTGAGTGACAGGAACGATGACATCAATAACCAGCTACCGTCAATGATGTAATGCCAGTATTACAGTTTCCCGTTTTCTTTCGGCACGAGAAAGCACTATTGACAGCTATTCTCAAATGTGGTGCTGCCAAGATGTCAAACATGCTCATTGATTAGTAATAGAGAGTTATGGAAAAGCCTTTACACCCTTCGTCAGCGGTCTCTATTAGTAGCCCAGCCCTTGGCTTTTGGACAGCGTGAGAATGCACCGTCTCTGCAGGAATAAGAAAAACAGGAGTTGAGAGCAGCCGCCAGCTGGAAGCCAGGGAGAGGCAACACGCCACAGCCTACTGCAGGCAAGGTGATTTAGGGCTCTGGTTGCTCGGCTCTGCCAAATGGAAAGAGCAGGGGTCAGGGAAGGCACACGAGAGAAAAAAGGTCTGGCTGAGTGGCAATTTTACAGCAAATTGTCATCAAAGAGCAGCAGCCACCAAGAAAGGGGGAACATGAGAAAGGCGATGCAGATAAAGTGGCCCGATTCTTCTTACACCTCCCATAAATATTTGGATGTCGGCCGAACTGCGAGGATGCTCTGTGGTTTCACTGAGGCTAGGAGATTTTGCTTGGCATCCCTGCAAGTTCTGCCTTTCAATTGCAAATTAGTGTTTGCTCCTTTTATTCAACTTACATCCTTAATGTTACTTTCTCATGTAAAGATCTGGCTTTTAGAAGAACAAAATACCCAAAGTTATGCCCAAATATATACCAAAATACCCCAAATAGGTACTAAGGGTACCATAGCAAGACCACATATTGAATGGCTTTTAATTTCTCAAAAAGTTGATTCATTCCAGGCTGTTACCTGTTCAAGGCTGAACATGTGTACGCAGATACAGATATATTTACCAATTCAGGCAATCCCAAGAACCAGTCTAAGAAAGAAAAAAGCTATGAAATTTTGAAGAAAATGCATCGCTCTCTTTGCTCTCTCTCAGCAAATCTCATTTCACCTGAACAGGGGTGCAGGGGCAAGGGAGGTCTGAACCCTTCCTCTCCGGTCCTTGCAAGACTGAACATCGCGGTACTCCATCATCCAAGGCTGCAGCTCTACAACAAAACCACCAAGAGAAGGACTTTACTGAGTACTTTTAAAATTACTTTTTCGGGGGGGTGAGTAGCGAGCCCTCACTTCACAGAACTTGAGGAAGGTAAAGGTGCTAAAGACTCGTTGTCTTGTGCCACCCAGACACAACTGCATTAATATCAGCAAAAAGTAGCAGCGTGTCTCCAACTTGCAGCGTTGCTAAGGCGGAAGACGGAGCGCAGCCTGGGATACCAAAACATGGCCTGATCAAGTGTTTCATGTAGTCTCTCTTGGCTGCTCGATGCAATACCTCCTTTGTTTGTTCCTAGCAGAGCTATTTATATCACACACTGAACTGAAAGGCAAGCTTCCAAAGGTTTGCATTTTAGGGTTAGTTTGGGCAAGTACCCAAACCTCTGGATGCTAAACTCTCCAAACCACCAGGGTTTGCAGAATTAGGCTAGAAATCACACACAAATGGGCTTTCTCCAAAATAATTTTTGCACTCCATTTGTAACTGAACCACTCTTTTGACATGTTTTTATATTTTCCTATCAAGATCTAACCAGGATATGAAAGCACTGAATACCGAGCAAGAAAAAATATATAAGTAAACACTGCCTAACTTGGTTGGAAATACAGCGCAAGGAATAACATCTCCTCACACTGCGGTGGAGGGAATCCATCCTTCATTTGGGATTACAGTGTTGGATCTGGTGGCAAGGTATCAAAAATAGATTTCATTTTAATTAAAAAGATTATAGAAGTATTAATATAGGGAGGGCATCCTCCTGGAGAGAAGAGAAAGGGGAGCCAACCTGAAAGAAATGTCAAGGACGTTTTGTTTCTGGGGGCTTCTGTGCTCTGCAAGCCCAGCGGTGCTCTGAGGTCCCCACGGGACCAAGCATGTCCTGCCCTACGGGGGAGGACTTGGCCAGGATGTCAGAGAGGCCTGAGCTCACATTTCCAGCTTATTTTTGGGCTTGAAGACTCGATGCTCCACTCGGACCAATCCATCTTCATAGATGAAGCAGGGAGAGTGATTTTTGCCAGCAGGGACCAGGTCCTCTAACGCTCAACTGCGCAGCGCTGTCGGATTCGGTGCCATGGGCCGCGTGTGCCAAGTGACCATCAAGCCAACTTGCTAGGCGCAGGCTAGCAGCCCAGCTTCGCGGCAGGCATGTTCCCAGGCGCTCTGGCTTGTGTGCATTAGACAGCAAGCTGATGAAGACGACGCAGCACTGGGTTCCTGACCACGCAGAGCCCTTGCAGGAGCCCCCTCCCCGGAGCTGCAGGGCAGGCGAATGCTACCTGCTGTGCACGTCCCAAGCAGAGCCAGGTGATTCAAGGTGTGTTTTGAATATTTTTACCTGCTATACAGAAAGGTTGGGGAGGGTGGCAGTACTAAGAAAGTAGGTTTGGGGGGACAGGAGCCTTCTTTTACCATTCTGACCCCTGGGCAGCTGTTTGAGACATAAAATAAGGCAAGCAGCCTTCTGCACAGCAAAAATCCTTAAAAAAATTTTCTGAGGTTAAAATACTGTTCAAGCGCTATAATTCTGAAATGTCTGTCTTTTTCTAAAACACCTACAAGCTACATTCCAAAAGCAAAGGTCATTTAAAAAAAAAATTATTAATTAGTAAAACATTCTTGAAAACAATTATCACCTGTTCTTCTACTGTTTTTTAAATCAGGATATTCATTGAAACAAACCCTTGCCTGTGAACAGTTCCCTTTTGAATGAATCAACATTTTCCCTAAGCAAAGGTTTCATTAAATATTTGTCAGTCATCCTTATCCTGAAACACCATAAAGACCTACCATACAGCGACCTTAGATGCTGATGCATCTGTACATCCAGAGATGTCCTTTCAGCCACTCATTTGCCCAGCAGGCAGCCGTAATCCAGTTGTCATTTTTTTTTTCCTCCCACAGTGCCTTTCACGCTTGTGCTTCATCCCACAAAACCCTCTCCTTCTCTGCCTGTTACGAAGACCTAGATGCAAGAATTATGACTTGCAACTATCAGACAAGATACAGATATACACGTTAGGCCACTGCATCTGTCCTCCTTATTAAAGATGAAGCCCCGTTTTATATATTTAGCCTTGATTTAGTTATGATTTCAAGCGAAAAACAAAATGCCTCATGTCTACTTGAATAATAGATGCAACCAAAGCAATATGCAGTAATACAGAATTATGTAATGTTTTAATCAAACTCTCTATTGTTTTCTTCTTTTAAATTACAGATGATCTGTGCTATCCCAATATGTCACTCAGAAATGCAGCAATTCTGCAAGAGCACATATTTTTAAAAAAACCCTGAGAAACATCTTGTAATATTCATGCAGTAATGCTGTGGCTTTTTAAAGTTTCACTGACTGTGTATTTTAAAGCGTTTTTTTCCAATGCCCTTGCTACCTAATTTGTAAAACAAATCCACAGTCCCGAACAAATCCGAAGGTGGACATATGTGTCCTTGTCTAGTTACTAATGTCCACTATTCCCATGTATTACAGTGGTTTATCAACTCGCTCCTTTAAAGAATTTGACAGGAGCTTTTTGCCTTTGGCAATCCAGTTGCAGTCTCATTCTACATCTGTTTTGATTGTCAACTTAATTCTGAGAGCAGTCAAAAACCTAGTCAGATCTCTCATGAATATCTTGGCAGGTTATGGCTTATTTAGGCTACAAGTAGCTCTCTTGGAACAGTATCCAAATATACTACAGATTGACTCTCACAAATAGAAATCCCTCCGTGTTTACAATACCTTCCTGCAAACAATTAGTAAAATGCCTCATTGAGCAAAGACGCAAATAGCAGGCTGCAGCACCTTCAGCCCGCACGAAGTTTTACCCCAGCCGTCGCTGAACCTCGCTGCCTGCCTGCCTGCCATCCCACAGCTTCAGCTGCACGTGGGCTGAGCTCTCCTCCAGCTGCAGCAACAGCAGCAAGGTGAAGCGAAGGGAGCTCTTCGGGGAGGGGAGAGCAAATTAAAGCTCACTGCAGGAAAGTTGTGCCCCTGGCACTCTGCTCATGCAACAGCTGCAGATACAACAACTATCATCTGACATTCTGACATATACGTTGAGCAAAGCAGCAAGCGAGCCAATGCCTACACAATATCGCGCAGGGCTCCAAGTCCCAGCCTTGAGCAAAACAGGTGTATGACATCCTGTTGCTAGTCTTCAGAGGTTACGGGTATGAGGAGAGACATCTGAGAGAGGAGCAGATGAAAATAACAAAGAAGGTTAAGGCTCGGGTTGACAAGCTCATTGATAATATTTTAGATGGAACAGACCTGCACGTTGACTACAAATTGCTCCTAATGTCTCTCGTAGACTGCAGGCCACAGTCAAAGTGAAAATGGGCTCATTCATTACTTTAGGCAAGCAAATTTCTGCAAAAAGGAACCACCGCGACCCAGAAGACTCCAGATGTCCTCCAGGGCCGAGCTTGCAAAGCTGTCTTGCTGCCAAAACAGTGGCATTATGTTGCGTAGCCGCGGCCTTCGTGCTTAGATGTAAATAAACGGGAGCAATGAAATCCTTTTGTAAATATTTTTGAATTTGGTGGAAAATCCTGTTGCAGCATTTTGCTTTTTAATGTTCTGAGACTAATTGATTATCTAATAGGAGGCAAAGACATTGCCAGGAAAGACATTGCTCTCACGTTAGCATCCAGTACATGGCTCTTTGTGAAATTTAACTGGAAAGAACTGTATTTTGAAGAGGAATTTTAAATCCAGTCTTCTAAATTTTTACACTGTAGACATCATGGCCCAGAAACAGAACATTGGCTGCCATTCCTCAAAGTTCATCGCTTCAAGTCACGTAGCTCCCTAGGCTAATCAGCCTTTACTAAGTTGCCGTATTTTGGGGAAAGAAAACACATATTAAAGTGAGGCCATGTCTACATAAAAGATGCTCGGAAGAGCACTGTTGGATATTAAAGTTAGCATCTGCTATTGTCTGGTTAACAATTGGCAATTACCATTAGTTTCCACTGTGGCTGATGGAGTCACAGATGGCTGATTGAGTCAAGTGCGTGCACTTATTCCTATTGAGGGGTATGCTATAGCAGGAAAATAGTTACGCTAACATTATACGCCATCCAGCCAAAAAGTCACGAGGCATCAATTTCAGCTTGTCTGGCCTGTTTGAGACCTGTGCATTTTAATCCCGAAAGACGCCGTAAAGAAGTGCTGTAAAAAACTCAAAAACTAGGTATCAGACTGCGGTGAGGGGTTAATACAGCACAGAGAAAATCAATTTATAGTGACCTGCAGAGGTATCGCTATCATTACAGGTAAAGCTGCTGGGAAAAATTTGGATCGCTTCTTTTCTTTTTTTAATAAAATTGGCTTGCTCTGTACTACATTAAAAACATTTCAGTAATCACAATCTATCATCTTTAGTGGAAAATCTTAGCCACTTGGTTTGCATGTCCTTAATTAGAGATTTAATAAGTAGACAAGTGTTTAAACACAGCCGTTTTGCCCATTAATATCACGTACCTTGGTTTGATTTAACACCTATAAGCGCTAATATATTGTGCCATTCGGTAATGGGACTTTTATGCTTTTAATAATTCCGTGCTTCAGAGGTATTAAATTAAAAGGGGCCTATTGCATCTGCACGCCGGATTTCTGCATTTCTGATACTTTGTGCCCGTTGACCGTTGTGTTCTACCCTTTCTGTCTGACCAGATCTCCTGCATTTCACCGTCGTCACGGCTCAGCGCAGGGGGGGACCAAGGCCGGGGCTCTGCTGTGGGGGAGCATCCCTCCCTTGCCCCACCCCAGAACTGTTCCAACACCCATCCGAGACCTAAAGACCCCAAGATATTTAAAGTCATCCAGCTCACGGCAATGCGAACGAGAGCCAGGCACCTCGAACCACCTTGCTTACCGCGGTATTTGGTATTTACACGCCGGGTGGCATCGCTGCTCCCGTTAGCGTGAGCACCAAGCTTGGCCAACCTTCCCCGCGTCCATCACAGCCCTTCATAATCTCTGCAGTTTTACGCCCTGCGCTTATCCGCCCTGAAACAACACTGGGAGGATTATGATTGTTTTCCTTGAGTCAGCGTGAGAGAGGATCGCCCGAGCTGGAAACAACTGCAGAGAGCACAGAATAACCAAAGGAGGCTGGGTCCGCTAACCAGCTCGTGACCATCTCAGGGGACTTTGGATCAGGCGCTGAGTAAATCCCAAGAGTGTTTTGCTTAGAAAAAATTTTCCTCGATTAATTTTCCAGAGCCATTACATCTTCAGAGACAGCAGACGTCGTTGGATGTGAAGATGTGGAGACCTGGAAATAATCAAACCCAGCGAAACTCGTTTGTCTCAATCTTAATTTCTGGCGTGCATTTTAAAAATACCTTTGCCAATCAGTTCATAAAAAAGCAGAGATGTTGTTTTTGCAAAATGCCAGCCAGCGTGCGTTTAAAACACGCGTTGCGCGGGAGGGGCCAGGGAGGGCCGGCGTAAGGAGACCGGCACGTCAGGCCTGTAGCAGGGGCTCATGAGAAACGAGCCTGGTGCTCGTAGCTCAGTGCCTGGGCTTGCTTGCAGCACAAAACTGCCCCAATTTGGCAGAGCGCTCCATGTTTGCTTACGAGAGCAAGCCGAGAGCTCAACCGAGCCGATTTCCTGGGCCACCGCGGCCGCCGGCACCCTGCCCTCCCTCGCCACATGGCCAGCACGCCGCCTCCCGCGCTCGCCCCTTCCCACC
>NC_134652.1:2874976-2892476 GCF_030463565.1 Pelecanus crispus
TAACATTTTGTTTCATTTGGGGCAAAGGGAGGATGTTTGGGGCTAAGGTCATGAACACATTCATGGCTAAGGCCATCTATATATTTAATATGCACATTAAATATTAATATATATACTAACGCATACATCAAATTTAATTCATTCTCTAAATTAACTTTAATTACAGAATAAGATCTTTTTAAAGGAGGGAGAGAGCCTTGGGTACCTCTGTACTTTTAATTTTTTGCAGGATGATCCAGCAATTCCAGATCCACCACCTCAGCTCATTAAGCGCACGTCCCGAATCTCGGCGACGCTCTGCTTGGAGGTTGTCTTCACCGTCAAAGGGGATGACAGAGGTGAAACAGCATTATAGGCTGCATTCAATTCCACAAAGTATTTCTGCAAAACACAACAGCGTCATTTTATGTTTTTTTTTCTACTTGTGCCTAGGCAAACACCGTCATCTCCCGTTCAACCACCCGCCCCATAAAAAGCCGCCGAAAGGGAAGAGGTGCTTTGCGGTGCATGGCTCGGGTGCCCCCGACCTCTGCCACATGCTCTGCGAGCGCCTGTGGCCAGCAGCGCTCCTGGTGACCTTGGATTAGGAGAAGACCCCCAGGGAGATGGCTCAGGCCCTCCGGCCGTCCCTCCCGTCGCAGAGCCCTCGCCCAGCGCTCCTCGAGGCGTCCCACGTCCCTGGGGCTGGGACCCGCGGCGTGGAGCAGCCACCTGAAGCCAGGCAGAGGTACTGCAGCCCCACCACTCCATGCCGCTGGGTGGACTGCAGTGCGTTTTAAGATACTGAATTTTTTTGACTTTTTCTTTGGCTGGGAGTGGCAGGTGACTCAATTTGTATAGGGCTGCTGTTCTACCTCTTTTTGACGGCACTAAACGATACGAAGAAGCCGATATCCCAAAGCCTGCAACTGCTTTATTTTTCCCCCGAAGGACACCCTACTTTGGTCTGCAGGCTTACTGCAATTTTGCTCCTCTCCGGAGCAGAAGAGGAACCGTCAGGAACTTCTGTTGCCAACAGCACTGTTGAAAACTGTCGATTTAGGCTGTGCTGAGGTTTGCTCTGCAGCTCAATAATTCAAAAGTGTTCAAATGAGCTCCACATTGACAGCGTTATTGGTGCCCCTCCTAATCTTACAAAACACACTAAACTGTAGAGCAGTATTTTGATTAAATTCTCCAACTTTCCACGATCCTAGACACTGTTTTATGCATGACCTTGAATGCACATAACCAGAAATTTTCAATTCACAGAGATCTTCTCTTTGCAAAATATGGTAAGCGCATCAGGAGCGGATGTCTAAGTAACAGCATCCAAAATTTAATCAAAGATTGCTTTGGACAACTGCAGAAAGTCAGACTCTCCCTCAGCGATATCACTTGCCAGAATACTCATTGCAGAGGTTGCCAGATAGGTGACTGAGTACAGAGCCTGAAATTACTTCCCTGGGCTTTCCTTTGTTCCACGGAGGTGCTGAAGTTTTCAATATTACTGTTTATTATAGATGTCCTTTTAGTCCACAGCACCTCGGGTCAGGCGCAGTGGTGCCCAGGGTTGGGACCTCCACCGGTGCCGAGGAGAAAACATCCCCTTAAATGCCCCCAAAAGGAGCTGCCAAGGGTGCCCACATCCCCAGAGCAGAGGAAAAACCGCACAGACAAGCGGTGGCCAGGAAAGTCATGGGGAGCAAGGCATGGGGGTCTTAGGGAAAGCCCCCCAGAAAACACGAGCGGGTCAGCACGACTGCCAGCTTTTCCGTATTAAAAATGAAGGAGGCTAACTCATTTAACCAACTGCCGTTAACTCACGGCAAGCCCTTTAACCACTAACGCCAGGGGTGCCTTGGATGCCACACCGACCTCTGCTCCACGGCTTCCCGGAGCTCCAGCCAGCGCCTTCCTAAAACCAGCCAAGTCAGTTTTTCCATCTCTAGGACAATATTGCCTCAAAACACCAAGTGTAGTCTGGAAGGTGTTAGCAAATACACGGGAATTTGGATTTCTTTATGAGCTACTCAACACATAAAATCACTCATGCTCTGCAAGAAGCTAGTCTGCTGATCTGGCATGCAAAAACTCCCGCAAGTTCAGGATCCAAACAACGCCGTTTTGAACAATGAGCTAAAAATGCAACAGTTTGCATTGCGAGACCTCAGATATCTTAGAGATTTACATCCGCCGGCCCCCGTTCTCTGCTCCACACCCATTTTTACAGGCGCTCTCGTCGCAACAGCAGCACCCGGCAGGAGTTGCCTGCATCGGGGCAGAGCACGCGGCGGCACTAATGTACGTGGCAGCGCAGCTGCCAAGGCACAACAGCACGCCGAAGCACGTAGCATCGGAGCATGCAAACATTTCAGCCAGCAGCCAGCATCAGGAGCAGAAACCTGGAGGGGCAAGAGATGGGGAGCACAAAACCGTGCTCTTTAGGTCTTCCCTGCGCAGCTATTCAGGAAGCACTGGATGTTTCATCTAGAAACCAATTCTTTATTAGTATTCTACCCTAAACAGGCATTGAAGCAACTTGATGCTAAGAAAGGATGGACTTAACAGAGCATTCTTTTTTTTTTTCTTTTTTTTTTTTTTTCCTCAGCACCTAGGCTGTTTCAAATTAAAGAGAATCCGGCTTCAGGAGGCAGTGCTATTTTAATCATTCCAATGTGTCCAGTACGGGAGATGAAATCAAAAGGTGAATATTAAAAGTAGTTGTGGAATTCAGTCATTTCACGAATGAACACATAATAGCCAAAGGCAAAACCGGAAGGCAACTTCACTTCCAATCAGTGTTTTCATTTTATTGAAACCAGATTGGAATTCCTGGAAAGAAGCCTACATATCACATCTTTAATACTAATTTTCATATACTCCAGTAAAACTGTCAGGGTGAATCAGTTGTTGAAGAAAGCTTCCTGTATAATTTACAGATGTACCTCCCTGTAGCCTGCGATTTCGTCCTGAATCAGAAACATGGTTTTGATCATACTCACAGATTTCCTCTCACCTGTACAGGTTTTCGTTGGCTCTAATTTGATTATTAAAATGGGACTTTTTATGGCAAAGCTGGTAATAAAAGTAAGCCAGCTGCCGTATACCCAGCAAGGCTTTACTTTAGGTACTTATATGCATACACACCTATACCCATCAGAGGAGATGTATGCCTGGACGCAGATAGACTCCCACAAATTCATCTTTTTAGGATGAAATAGCACTCAGAAAGCGAACCGCTCCATCCATTCCGTGCAACCACCTTCGTCTCTCCAAAAAACCATCAAGGAATCAATAAGCAGCAGAGGATTTCCAAACGGAGATAAATATAACACTTGGATGACGACCGTAAGAGCCTTTTCTCCTAAGCTCCACGATAAACCCCGCGCGGTGTTTGTTTGAAGCGGAGTCCAGCGAGGCTGCGTGGCCGCCAGCCACCGTGGCCGCCTCCGAAGCCGCTGTGTTTTGCGCTGATAGCCGCGCTTTTTGTTTCCCCGTGAGCTGCCGGCCTGCCAAGCCCGCCTGCCAAATCCCTTCGCTGCAAGCACGCACAAGAAAGAAGGGCGAGCGTGCCTGCGAGCCCCCCGTGTCTTAATTCCCCCAAGTGCTGCCAAAGGAAGCGCGGCATTATTCCCGCGCTCCGGAAGGAGGGATGGGGTCGGCAGCGGGATGCAGGGGTCATTTTGCGGGGCGGTCGTAGCAGCACATCCGCACTGCTGGGTTTTTAGGTAGTGTCAGCACTTCCATTAAAGCTCTATTAGTCTGGGGTTTATAACTCATCTGTAAAAATTTGCTCAGGCTGCAGGCACTTGGCAAACAAGGAGTGCGTTGTGGGGTTTTTTTCATCCCCCCACCCCCAAGTTGTTAAAAAAACCATGGTTTGGCTGCTTTTTAAGCATCTTTTGACACACGTATAAAATGTTTATTAGTTTTAGACATTTCTGTGCTTGTAAAACTCAAAATTATCTTCATTATAAAAAAATGAAATTTAAGGAAGCTGGAGGGCATCTCTGGAGACTTCGATTCAAATCCTGACGAGGCCACAAGTATGAATAAGAGCTTCCTTGTCTCAGACTAGTCTCCATTCATGTGCTTCACAAAACCAAGGCTCTGCACTGGCACAGGGGAAAGCTCTCTCCCGTGAGCCCCGGGACAGGCGAGGCAGCACCAGGAGAGCTGGCAGAGCCACGGGCAGGAGCTGGTGCCTCTCAGCCGGCTTCACGCTTGGCAAAAGAGCCCGTTGTGTCCCCCACGTGCTTTAGTATCACAGCGTCCAGCCAAAGGCGAAAGAAAATCTGAGCAGAACACTGAAATCTAGGATTAAATATTGCGTGCTGTCCTTTAACCATCTAATTGTAGGGGAGGGAGGAGAGAAAATGCAGGAAAATAGCTGAGGAACCGGTGTTTAAACAGCCAAGTATCACATGCAATGTGTTCCTTCAGCCGAAACCTCATTTTGGCTTTTTGGGGATGAGAATAGATCGCACTTGCACACTGTGAGTGGGGTATTAACGCCCTGGCTGGACCTGGTTCCCAGCACCTTAATACAGCAGGATGCTCCCGTTCCTGCCTAAGCCTACATGACTGAACAGCTCTACCCTAAAATAAGCCAGAATTTCACCAAGACTGCTCTTCACACTGCATCTGGAGCAGGAAGGCACTCTATGTAGATCCCCAAATGTCACGCTTAAGACAGCAGCAAAAACAGCAAGGCAATTTTCATGTGCTTGGCAACGATCAGTAATACGCTGCAATATGCATATGCCAACTTCTAGTTCATTGCGTGGTGTTTTAATTTTTTTTTTTTTTTCCCCAAATACAGGATGATTTTCTTCTTTTCAATTTTCAAACAAGTGCTTTAAAAATGCATCAGTACAAGGCTGGGTAGCAAAGTGGGTTAATGCACAAGCACTTCACCTCCAGAGGCTTGATTTCAGAGTTGGGTTGGGTGCCTGCTCGTCACATCACAGACTCACTGCGCCCCGGCACAAATGGCAACGCCTGCGTGCAGGCAGCCCATCGCTGGGGTAAAATAACAGGTCATGGCAGGTCAAGACAGCAGCATAATATAAGAAATGAGGTTAGAAATTACATAAACTCTGAATGTCCAAATTAGATTCAGCCGTTTCTCTAGTTAGCAGATACATACAGCAGAGTCTATATATTAAAAGTATACGAGAGATGAATAGGGGGTTTGTTTGTTTGTTTGACATACTGATGGAGTTGCGATTTTGCAAACACATACTGAAGTGTATTCATAATCAGCAAAGCATGTAAACATACCCCGAGCTTCAAGGCTATGCTTAAGAGCATACTTGAACAAATCTGATATCATTTAAAAAAATCTATAAACTTTTCATTGTTCATGTTACAGAATTAACTTTGTACTCCTTAGCATCGGACAAAAGTTTATAGTTGAATTAATGGCTTGCATTTCATCTAGACAGAAGAAAATAATTCAGACCTGCAGTGAATTCAAAAGCAGTATTTCCCACGGTGTTTGCACTAAGCGAGCCAGTAATACTCCATACCTTAATCTCTCCTTCCTCTTCTTTTATGTAAAATCCATCAAGACACACATATGGAAATGCTGAACCTCTGGCAACATGTTTTCTAGGTTTGTCTCCTCTTTATTTGTCTCAGTGCCTGACATCTAAAGCCATTCGGAAGGCACCACCTGAGCACACAGAAAAGTGATGCTTTTTAAGCCAGTGGTGACCAAAGTGATACCTACGCCTTGGGTCGTGGGGTGCTGTGTAAGAAACTCACCGAGCACCATGGGTGCATGGCTGCCTTCGTGCGGTCCAAGCCAATGATGACAATATTCCACATCTCGTTCTGCAGCTCTCCCACCGGTACGTGACAGACATGTCCCAGTAGGTATCCAGCACTCCCTGTGGAGTGGAAAAAAGGAATATATTGTTTATTCCTGTTGTGACAGATGAAAGCCAAGAATTTTTAAGCATCCCCAGACTATTATCACGGCTCTCTTTCGTTGCCTGCCTGTGCCTTCTCCTAAACCCAGCCTCGGAGATGCACTGGAATATACAGATCCCATTTGATCCCAAGGGACTGCTTCCACTGGAATCTTCCAGGCATTGTTCTAGGGTTACTCCTTGAAAAGCCCAACCCAAAACTTATTTTTTCTACTCATATTTCTAATTAAAATATCCTCCTATCCACACTGCTTCATATCCACATACAGGCTTCTTCTGCATTACTGTCACCCCTCTGAACAGCTTTTCCTCAGGCTCCTCATTCTTCAATGAGTGGAGATTTGGCATTTCTAGCGCCTCTTTCTCCACTGTTCCAGCAACATCAATTTTGAGCAGCTCTTGGTGGCTGGATGGAAACCAGAATAAAGGCATTTATAGTACATGAGCAAAAGCCCCATCAAAACCTAATCCTTCAAAAGGCACTCATCTAGAAATATGCCTTAAACAAGAAAGAGGGTAAATGTTAATGTGTGTCTATTAAATACAATTTAAAGTATTTTTCTTCCCAAGATGCTCATTGCAATATGTAAGAGCATTCTATATTTGCTCTTTGGATACCCTTCCCTAAGCACCCATTGCAGATGCCGGCACTGCCCATGAGAGAGTGCTGGGCTGGATGGACTGCCCCTCTCACCTCATAGGACTGCTCTTTCCTCTTTGTTTTTGCTAAACTATATCATAGAAAAAAAAAGTGTCATAATTACATCTCAAAAGATGAAGATTTTTATATCTTTCCCTAAAATTTACACAAAACTTTCTTATATGTATGGTACTGAATCACCAGTGACCAGCCCATGATCCCCTGGGGAAGGCAGGAACATCCCCATTAGCAGTCCAAAGGCGTTTGATGTGGCACGGCCCTAAACACCTTCTGAAGTAACTCTTCCATACTGAGATGACAAAAGAAGAAAGCAAGAATATTTCTGTTTAGTAGTATGGAGAATATTAAAAAAAAAACACAGATGTATCAGAAGTTGAGCCCAAGTCTCTAACCCATAGCAATTCACAATAGTGCTTCTTGCAGCATTTTTGTTTCACCGAATAATAAAAAAAGTCTTCAGTACCTGAGTGTGGTGGCAAAGTCCCCAGCAGAGTCTTGGACATATTAGTCGGTTCGTTTTGTTCAGGCATTTTCTATTTGGCATTTCCTTTAAAGCTATCTTGGGGACAGTCCTATGAACTGTCTGAGTTCATCCTTACGAACCTGGAAATAAGATGTTCTACATCAAGTGAAGATCTGAATTATTGCCACAGAGGTGACAAACTCCATGCACCAGATTTGATCAGGAAGATGATACCAGCTTAGGTGTGGCATCTCCATAAGCAGATCTGCATTTGGGCTGACTAGTATTGCATGAAACTCAGAGCCCCTAAAGGAAACAAGAAGCTTTCTTGTCTCCCTTCCTCTTCCAGATTATCAGAGGGGTCCCTGGTCCCCCTGCCACGTGGGGCATGCAGATCCCATTGCATTTGGAGCACAGGACAGTATTTTTCATTACTGGTTAAGGTGACTCTTGTCTCATTTTGACTATGCAGAGGTACGCGCTCAGGTGGTGACACCACAGAGGGATATTTTTCTGCACACATCTTGAAGCTGTAAGGGAGCATGGATGCAGAACCAACATGGCAGCATTTATTAGTATGATCCCAAGACTAAATTTCTTAAATTGACATTAGTCTAATGGGTCAGTCTGGAAATGACTCACCTCCTACGCAGCCAGTGCACGTGTAAGCTGAAGTCCCACCAGGGAAGAGCTGATGGAAAGACAGAGCTAGTTGAATGGTCCCCATAGCTCATACTGGTCTGATAGGGAGAGACAAGTACAGAGATGGACAAGAATAAAGAGAAAAAAACACAAAATAAGGCACAATGACAGATTCCATCTGATGGGAATGACCAAGGAACCCAAACCTGAGGTAGGCTGAGAAGAACCTTGAGGAACAAGAATCCAAGAATTCATTTGAGCGTCAAACTTCATAATGGCTAAAAAGATGGATCCTGGGAGTCAGTTTTTGGTAGTGCCTGATCATAAAGCAGAGATAAGACTTTGGATCCCAAGGCACAAACCTTAAATGTTTACTGATCAAACTGAGGACTCTACATTCCTGGCAGAGAAGCAGAGCAGCAGACCTATAAACTCTAGCGCAATTTTATCACTGTGGAAACCTATATTTCACCAGACAAGGCTTCCTGTTGAAATAAAGTAGCTGTCATTTTCTTGGAGGCTCTGAAAGCAGAACCAAAAACCTCTTCAGTGTGAAGGGATGGCTGGGGAAGGGGGGACAGGAATCACTTTTTTGAGAAAAGCAAAGCGAGAAAAACAAACAGAAATTTCTTAGTTAACTCTTTCTTCCAAGTCCAGACTAAAGTCCACTCACCTGCATTTTGGGAATGGAGCATCAGACAACTCTGATTCCTTTTGCTTGCGTGGAAGACAAAGATGAAAGTGCGTGTCAGTGTTGCGTCGTTGCCAGCGGCGTGCGATACGGCAGTGACTGTCCTTCTGCTCCAGTTCAGCGCAAACCTTGTGTCAAGAAGAAGGTGATGCATCGTCCGTCAGGGAAACGGCACTGGAGGACATGAGGTGCCATGCACGGGGAGTGAGCTGGAGGGAGAGATCCTGCAGGATGGAGGGATGTGCATGAACCCGACAGCACGTGCCCCCCAGCTGGTCCTGCTTGCAGGATGGGTGACGGTGCTGCCCAGGGTGCCAGCCCCTGCCTCTAGCCTGTGTTTTTGGGGACCGAGAAGCTTTGGCCACCAGCAGTGCCCACAGGGTCCCCATTACACAGGACAGGGAGAGCAGAAGGACAGGCTGCAACACTGCCACCTTCACTGTGTCCTTCGCTGCAATTTGCAAACCTCAAGAGCTGCTGCTTCAAATTGCAACCAATTTTTCCTCCTTTAATTTTGGTTTCTGGTGCCTAAAACAAGCTAGCCTGGGGCTGGCAGCGAGCGTGGTGCCTTTTGGAGTGGGATGAGGAAAGCCTTTGTCTTGGCTCTGGAGGGCAGCCAGAGCAGAGGCTTCTGGATGGAAAGACACATGCCTTGAGAAGGCAACATTTTGTCATATTTTCCCCCTTTTAGTTAGTGTCTAATACCACATCTCGGGTCACCCCGTGCAGACAATTAAAATGAAAATCCCACAAACACTGTGAATAGTTGCAAAAGGCCAGGGAAAAAAAAAAAAAACCACCCAAACAAAAAAGCCAAAACAAAGCAAAAAATAATCACAAGGTTTATTTTCCAAAACTAAAATCTCTCTCAGAAAACATATCAAAACATCCAGCACTCAGCACTGTGAATAAAATTATCAGACTCAATAAATATTTCATGCTCCCATTCTAATTGCCAAAAAAAAGTTAATTTCTGAAGCAAAGTTTTTTTTTCATCTTTATTTTTAAACCCTTAACATAATGACTGAATGCCTAATACGAAATTGATAAATTTTTAAAAGGTTTCTTTGAAAAAATTCAAAGCTGAACTTCAGCAGAAGACCACAGGGAAGTCTATAATCTTTAGTCGGACGCCTGGCACACCACTGCTCCGGCCGATGCCAGCATTGCATTCTGACAGAACAAGTGTTGCATGAGATGTGAAGGATGACTCCGGTCTGTCGAAAAACCCTGGAGCAGGTGTTCCTCATCCTCATTTGCAATGGAGCATGGCCCCTGGCTCAGTGAGCTGGAGCAAATGCGCTGGCAGGACCCATCATGTACCTGCGTGCTGAGATGCACTAATGATAATGGATGCAGGCCTATTAACCACCCCATTTGTAATGGCACACAACGCTGATTGCTCGGGGAGTGAGTCAGCGGCTTTCCAAGAGGGAGCGGGGAATGCCGGGAACCCATGATCCTTTGTGCATCCCTTCTGCTCTGCTGGGTGTACAACTCTGTTAGTCTTTATTTAATAATACAAATGAATACATGATTTGCTACATGATTATACATTAAGATAAGTCACTTTGGGCAGTGCAGCATCAGCCTTGTTGTCTTGGGCTGCGGAGCAGCTCCGCTTCTGCATTATTTTTTTTTTTTTTTTTGCCGGGGCGGGAGGAGGTCCCTGGCTAGGCTTGATCTGAGAACCACCAACTCCAGGGCAAAAGTCAAGGGTCCAACAAGCACGCATAAGCTTTGGGGTTTACAGAAAGCTTCTGCTTATCTTCGAGTGAATTTTTCAGCGCAGCTAGGGAAAAACATGCTACTCGGCTTCTACCCTTCATTGCCTCGCTTTCCTTGGGAAAGAAAATCCTCCAAGAATAACCTTTAAAAACCCACACCCGGGCCGCATCGCTGTTTGCGTTGTTCTTAAATAACTCCTTGCCGCTCCGTTTTATATAAATGACTCTTGCTGAAAGTCTGTTCCCCCAGTTTGTGGAATAACAAGGCAATTCGGAAAGGACGCGCTCGTAAAAAGCAATCGTTAATAAATAGATCACATTACTTGTAGGTACTTGATTCTGCAGCCAACTTAGTTAAATAGTCACTTTTGGGCCAGAATATTGCAATCAGCAAAATACACTGTAATTATTATTGTAAACTTAACTACTGGATTTGCCAGGTTCTTGGCAAAACCAAATAAGCTGCTTATGCTCTCTGCTTTGCAGCAGCTCTGTTTTGATTTCTTTGCAAAATGTCTAAGAGGGCTCTTTTGTTACATTTTGCAAAATAGGCAATTTGATTGCCAATTTAGTCTAACAGGCAAATGTCTCCAATTATTTTGCTTAATAAAGTGCTGCTTTTTGTGCGCAGCAGACAACATATGAGAATAAATAAGAAAGATCAGGTCTTACCTGAAGTTGTAACAACCACTGTGTATAAGTATGCTTCCCATTGCAACGTTTCACATTTGAAGCTTTGTAAGCAGAAAAAAGGCAATTTGTGCACATAAATTCCTAGATAACTGCATCAAAATTGTCTGGCACATTCCTGTGGCTTTACATCACTCCAATAATGCAAACAACTGTAAATATGGCTTAAAAGTTGATTTCATTAATTAGTTGAGCATCTTTGTATCCAAAAGTACAAAGCAACTGGATCCCATCAGCCAGACTGGATCCAACATTTCTGGTTTTTTTTCTGCTTTTCCCTTGGCAGTCAAAGTTTTGAGTTCAGCAAAAAAAACCCTAATATGAAAGAGGCATATGCACATCACATGTCCACAGTCTCCCATGGTCAGGTAAAGGCCACAAATAAACGTCCATACACATACATGCAAGAGCAATCATATTGCCTCAGCAGAAGGACACGGAGCTGCTGGAGCGGGCCCGGAGGAGGCCACAGAAATGCCCCGAGGGCCGGAGCCCCTCTGCTGCGGGGCCAGGCTGGGGGGGCTGGGGGTGCTCAGCCTGGAGAGGAGGGGGCTGCGGGGAGGCCTGAGTGCGGCCTGGCAGTGCTGACAGGGGCTGCAGGAAGGGGGGGGCGAGCTTTTTAGCAAGGCCTGTTGGGACAGGACAGGGAGTGATGGGTTTAAACTACAGAAGAACAGATTTAGACTGGCCATAAGGAAGAAATGTTTTACAGTGAGGGCGGTGAGGCACTGGAAGGGGTTGCCCAGAGAGGCGGTGGAGGCCCCATCCCCAGAACCATCCCAGGCCAGGCTGGACGGGGCTCTGAGCACCCTGGGCTGGTTAAAGCTGTCCCTGGCACTGCAGGGGCTGGGCTGGGGGGGCTCTGAAGGGCCCTGCCCACCCAAACCATTCCATGATTCCATGGTTCTCTGTTATGGGAAACTGTGTCTACTGGTCCACGATATATTCTGTCTATAGAGGTACAGTTCACAAAGACTGAATGTGAGAAGAATGAAGAACAGAGACTTGGCCATTAAATGCAACACCCCAGTATTAGCAGTTAACCATATAATATTTCACTGTTCGATTTTACCCTTGCTCAAGCCATTGCTTTAAAAACCAGACTTGGCCACCCAATCCCCCACCCCCGTATACACACAAACCACTTTGCCGGCCGTCACATTGCAGTCATCAAAGGGGCTGGAGTTTCTCTATATGTATTGTACAGTATATTGCAAAGGAATTTTTCTGCCATACACAGTATATCAATACTCAATGTGGGAGTAATTTAACTTCTTAATTTATTGCAGCAGTAACAGCATTTTCAAACTGGTCATAAAATACTCTTGTACTCTTCTAATCTGGGTTTTCAATGTTCTATAATGGGAATTCTATGAATAATATTGGGAAGTGAGAGATATTTTATACGGTATCTCTAAGGGAACAGTGTTATTGCATAAAAGTTAGGTGACATGGGAGAGACTGATAGAGGTGGTGTTTAAAAAAAATTTACCCTTCAGGATTTTTCACATGAATAATAATGATTTAGTGACATTTTTCCTTCTTAAAAATCAAATCTGCTGTAAGATAGGGTTACAAAAAGTATGTTCTAATTATGTATGGCTCTGAACCATATAGAACAAACACAGCTAGTATCAGCTATCTAATGGCCATTGCAAACTATCCAACTACCCTCTCTTGTCCAGTTTTGAATATATTCTTACTGTTTTTTCTCTCTCTCTATTATTAAGGCCCCAGTGAGATCAAGGCCCTGCTATAGGACATGCCTCAAACAACAGCTACAGGCACCTGCTGGAAGGATTTGCCTTCACCACCCACCACCCGGAGAGAGGAGAGGAGAGGGGAGCACCGCTGTCCTCCCCTCCCAGGCAGGGCTGGAGGTGGGTTTGCCCCAGATCCCAGAGGGGGGGTCTGCAGTGAGCCAGGCACCGAATCTGTCAAATCTCATCCCATGTTGCTTCTTAGCAAGCCAGATGTTTCCTAAACACAGGATGGAAAATTACAGATGTCTTTCCACAGGAGGTCTGTGTGGATGCTCAGAGGTCCTGGCACCGTGGTACAGCAGCCAGTGCTGCAGCACTTCCAGCAGTGCTAGTTTGGCTTCCCTGGAGATTATTTTTCAGATTTCCTTTCGAGGATATTTGTCCTCTGATACTCCCTAGAGGTCAACAACAGCCTGCCTGTCACCTTTTTGATTGGCACACAATTTTGCCTTGGCTGCAAAGAGAACCTCATCCTTCCTCTCAATCGATGCTGGGCCCTGAGCTTTCTTGCTTTGCAGCAACATCGCGGGCAGTGGTCCAAAGCGGTGCGGGTCGCCATCGCCTCCTCACCCCTTCGGTACCCACTGCCGGGAGCTCCAGCCTCGGAGCAGCACCCTGGGCTCTACCATCCTGCACACCCCGACCCCAGTTTTTCTATGAACGCTTCATTTTCTTGCATTTCTGGAGCGACAGGTTTCATGTTATTGTGCTTTCTGGTTTTTAGCACTCCTGGTGAAATTTATTGTTGTAAAGCGCCCTGAGCATACTGGCAGGGAAAGACAATTACGCAGCATTTCCAGTCTCGGAAAAGTGTAATTGTGATATATATGTGTGCTACCTTCCAACACAGTCCTACGGCCTGAGTCTCATCTTTCCAATTCGACACCGTTGTCTTGATGCACTCTGTCCAGTGCACCCTGCAGATGGGGGCTGCGGCCGGGCTTCTGCACTTAGAAATAACCTTACACATTCAGACCCAAGTTCGGGACTTGGCATTGAGGCACAACGTGCAATGGAGTAACAACTGTTATCAGAATTTCAATTCATTATAGTATAACTACATTCACATAATTTAAATAAGAACTTACCCTGAACCTTGTTGGTGGTGTACAATTAGAGGATGCTGGGCACTTTTTGAGGAAACTATTTTCCAGGGAAACAGCCGCTCATTGAACCCAAAGCGTTTCACAGAGCATCGAAAGCTCAACAACACATTGAACCAGTCCCTGCCCAGTTTCCCTGTGCCATAGGTTTCAGATGGCCACACAAAATGAGCCAAACCCAGCGAGCTCAGGCTATCAGAGCAAAGCCACCATCGCAGGGCTGAGCTGCAGCTCAGGCACATCACTCTCAAAGCAAAACGAGGGGACTGCGTGCTTGGGACCTGCCAGATGGAGCAGATTTTTTTTGTTAGACCCTCAGCAAATTTTCTGGTATGTACTACAAGCTACAAAATCAGGAATGAACCAGCAGCTTCTTCCCAGCTTCCCTGATGGTGAAGGAATCATAGAATCATAGAACCGTTTAGGTTGGAAAAGACCTTTGAGATCATCCAGTCCAACCATTAACCTACACTACCAAGTCTACTCTAAGCCAATCAAGGGTAGACTAGACTAAACCATGTCCCGAAGTGCCACATCTGCCCGTTTTTTGAACACAAAGGAAGCAACACACAAGATCTCACTGTGGCACCAAGTCCAGGGAGTGGGCATTTCCAGGACAGACTGTCACAGCATGTGCATTTCCAAGGTCCAAAAAGATCAATACTTGAAATACTGTCCTGATATACACCCTTTTTGCCTCTTGTGTTTTTATTTACTGCCATTTGGCCATTTATTCAGAAATAAAGCACACAGAATTAAACATGATGGCACAAGGGATCGTGTGGGACTGGCTGTCCTGGACTGGATCAAAGGTCCATCCATCTCAGCGCCTGTTCCTGCCTGCAACCCAGAGCCAACGCCAAGGGATGGCTGCAAGAGCCGGTGTGGGGAGCAATGTTTCTTATGGCTGTGCTCTCCATTCCCAGAGATTTGAAAAACAAATGGTCCTGCCCTGATAACTTTTGGCCCACAGTCCCAGCTTTTAGCCCCCGCGTTGCCTCGTGCCCCTGTTCCCCATGCAGGAGCCACTCCACACCCTTGACCCTCCTTGTAACCTCTTTCTATACCCAGATGGAAGGACTGCAAGTATATTTATTTTATATACTCTTTGCATGAAAGTGCGTCATAGGTTTATACACTAGAATTACGGTGCTTTTTAATCTTTCCTAATATTTCTTCATATCATTTGCCTTTTTTTCCTTTTGACGCTGCTACTGAACACTGAATGTACACGAGTGCATGTATACAAAGGCCCAAGACCAGGCACGACTATCCCTAACCTGATACCTCCATTCCCTATAATCATTAATTATTTTACACAAGAAATGCCAAACAGCTGGAAGCTTGGGAGGAATTGGTTATGAGCTGACTTGAGAAGGATACAAGATGGATGCCAAGGACAGGTGGCAGAAATTCCCCGTATTTTCCACCATCACAGAGTTTCACATCAATTCAGTATTTTTTGCAAGACCTAAAGCACTCCTGCTGCTTGGTTTGAGACATGAAGGATCTCGTGTCTGCTTTTATGTGTGTTAGCCCTGCTATATTCTCCTGACTGCCTAGCACAGCTGGGCTTTAGTTAGCTCTAAATCTGACCAAAGGCAGCAGGACTTCCAGCTTCATATACATGGGTTTGCTCATGTGCGCACCCACAGACGTGGATACACATGTATGAAAATTTTTCCTTTCCAAAAAAAAGTTTCCAGGAAAGGAGAAGCCTCCAAGGTTACCAACAGCGCAGGCTAATTGACATTTTTTCACTGTCAATACTTATGCCTTCTGGTAGAGATAAGGCTGAGAGGAATAATAATTCCCCTGCCTGGCTACCCACTTCCAGAGCTGCTGGTCAATGGCAAAACATCTGGAGCTCAGTGAGAGCTCCCTTCAAAAAAATTAAGAAAACTCTGGATTTCTAAGAGTTTCATCAAACCTGAGATGTTTCAAACATTTCAAGCTCAAATAAATTACTTTTTGGGCAACCCCCACCCCCACTTTTTCAAGACAAAAACATTTTCCTGGAAAAGGTCCAAGCTTTGTATTTGCCAAAATTTGAAGTTATACTCAAAGGAGAACAGAGTACCTTTGGCACATCTGCTGAAAGTAGAGGAACTGTGTCTCTGGCTATGGTGAAGGAGGAGGAATGTAGCAACTTAAGCCTGCTTTCTGGGGTCAGGAAGCACACAGAAGAAGTGATGAAAAACAGCCCAAAGGAAGGGGAGAGCAATTTAGTTTCTCTTCCATGAGGCCGCCTCAGCAGCTCAAGGAGGAGGGAAGGAAAAGAGGGGAAAGCTAGAAAGAAAAATGAATGAACAAAAACTGAGGGTGGCGTGGTTGTTTGGTTTGGTTGGTTTTTTTTTTTTCCCTTTCCCATCTGCAATGGCTTTTGTAGAGATATCAAAATCAAGAAGAAAGAAATCGGATCAAAAAGACTGAGCAGATTCGCTTGTAGCAGATAATACTGTTGGCACCTCTCCTTAGGTAGACCAAGAACCACACGATTCCTCGCTATTGTTAGAGGAGGATTTTCCTTGAAGTCCGGCTAATCCATTAAGGGAGCAGGCTAGCAGGGGCAATGGGCCAAGAGAAGCTCTGAAAAAGAAACTCAGAAAAATACCGTAGTGCTGCTGTAAGGGTTGGTGTCTTATCCCGCCGCACAAGACAAAGGATTAGCGTGCTTATCTGGGAGCAGCAAGTGAGCCTCAGCAGCGGCGCTGCGGCACAGGCGTTTATAGGCATCGGTTAGTGGGCAGCAAGGAGGGGGGAAAAAAAGAAAAAAAAGAGAAAAAAAATAAATCAATCAGCAGAAGCCCTTGGGAGAGGGATATTTTGAGGCTCTCCGACTTCAGCGGTGTGCTCGGTGCAGAGCGGGAGCGGTGCGGAGGGCTGGGGCACGGCGAGGCTGGCGAGGAGAGCAGGGTACACAAGTACGCACGCCAGCGGGGCCCTTGGTTCATGAACCTGGCTGTCTAAAAGCCTGTTTATGCTTAGCCAGTCTGCTGGAAGCACATCTGCTAATATCCACTAAAGAGAAAAATGGTGTAGGGAATATGTGGATGTCTTCTCTGCCTTGCTTGGGAAGCCAAGTACCAAGGACACAATATCCTGCTTGGGGGAGAAAAGAAGGTGAGAGAGTCCTGAAAGTACTGCGAGAAGCTGCCAAGAAAACACAAGTGTTTTCTGTTCTCAGCAGGGGTAGAGAGAAGGGGGAAAAAAATACCTCCAATCATGCTCGGCATTATTTTTTGTGCCCTTTCAAGCCTTCTGAAGGGTGCCACATACCTGGGCCACCATGGCAGGGCAAGCAACGCCCAGGCACTTTCATCCCCACCTGGTAGCCTCGTGGCCCTGACACAGGCATCTGGCATCTAAGGAGACGTATTTTGACAGCTCAACAAAAGCCCTTTCCAGGGAGGGTGCGATGGCAAACACGTGGAGGGGAGAATGCTTGCACCCATTTACCAGATGCTCTGAGCTGATAGCAAAAGCCAGGCGAGAGCAGCTCCTGCAGTCACCCGGGTGGAGCTGCAAGAAGCCCCAGCGAGGACAAAACACACACTGCCCTGTTCCAGAAACCCCCAGGGCAGCTGCTCCCACAGCTCATGAATAAAGGGGGTTTGACAAGTGAGTAATTTCATATGTTACATCGACCCCGGGACATAAGTGATGACCAAAAAAAATCCTAAAAGGCTACAATTAACAGCATGGAGCCTGAAACAGCTAAGAGAAATTTATGGAAAAAATATAGAGCGTTGATGGTTTGGGATCACAAAGTTTGTTTATTATTACGGGTAGTTTTAAAGAAACTTCCTGACAAGCATTTGGGGTAGTCAGCAGCCGTGACC